>NW_027675609.1:0-142500 GCF_965601325.2 Salmo salar | reverse complement strand
ATGCTGGTGTAGTCTATAGCTGAGCTGGTTAAACTGTAGTAGGGTCCACATAGATACTAGTCATGCTGGTGTAGTCTATAGCTGAGCTGGTTAAACTGTAGTAGGGTCCACATAGATACTAGTCATGCTGGTGTAGTCTATAGCTGAGCTGGTTAAACTGTAGTAGGGTCCACATAGATACTAGTCATGCTGGTGTAGTCTATAGCTGAGCTGGTTAAACTGTAGTAGGGTCCACATAGATACTACTCATGCTGGTGTAGTCTATAGCTGAGCTGGTTAAACTGTAGTAGGGTCCACATAGATACTAGTCATGCTGGTGTAGTCTATAGCTGAGCTGGTTAAACTGTAGTAGGGTCCACATAGATACTAGTCATGCTGGTGTAGTCTATAGCTGAGCTGGTTAAACTGTAGTAGGGTCCACATAGATACTAGTCATGCTGGTGTAGTCTATAGCTGAGCTGGTTAAACTGTAGTAGGGTCCACATAGATACTAGTCATGCTGGTGTAGTCTATAGCTGAGCTGGTTAAACTGTAGTAGGGTCCACATAGATACTAGTCATGCTGGTGTAGTCTATAGCTGAGCTGGTTAAACTGTAGTAGGGTCCACATAGATACTAGTCATGCTGGTGTAGTCTATAGCTGAGCTGGTTAAACTGTAGTAGGGTCCACATAGATACTACTCATGCTGGTGTAGTCTATAGCTGAGCTGGTTAAACTGTAGTAGGGTCCACATAGATACTAGTCATGCTGGTGTAGTCTATAGCTGAGCTGGTTAAACTGTAGTAGGGTCCACATAGATACTAGTCATGCTGGTGTAGTCTATAGCTGAGCTGGTTAAACTGTAGTAGGGTCCACATAGATACTAGTCATGCTGGTGTAGTCTATAGCTGAGCTGGTTAAACTGTAGTAGGGTCCACATAGATACTAGTCATGCTGGTGTAGTCTATAGCTGAGCTGGTTAAACTGTAGTAGGGTCCACATAGATACTAGTCATGCTGGTGTAGTCTATAGCTGAGCTGGTTAAACTGTAGTAGGGTCCACATAGATACTAGTCATGCTGGTGTAGTCTATAGCTGAGCTGGTTAAACTGTAGTAGGGTCCACATAGATACTAGTCATGCTGGTGTAGTCTATAGCTGAGCTGGTTAAACTGTAGTAGGGTCCACATAGATACTAGTCATGCTGGTGTAGTCTATAGCTGAGCTGGTTAAACTGTAGTAGGGTCCACATAGATACTAGTCATGCTGGTGTAGTCTATAGCTGAGCTGGTTAAACTGTAGTAGGGTCCACATAGATACTAGTCATGCTGGTGTAGTCTATAGCTGAGCTGGTTAAACTGTAGTAGGGTCCACATAGATACTAGTCATGCTGGTGTAGTCTATAGCTGAGCTGGTTAAACTGTAGTAGGGTCCACATAGATACTAGTCATGCTGGTGTAGTCTATAGCTGAGCTGGTTAAACTGTAGTAGGATCCACATAGATACTAGTCATGCTGGTGTAGTCTATAGCTGAGCTGGTTAAACTGTAGTAGGGTCCACATAGATACTAGTCATGCTGGTGTAGTCTATAGCTGAGCTGGTTAAACTGTAGTAGGGTCCACATAGATACTAGTCATGCTGGTGTAGTCTATAGCTGAGCTGGTTAAACTGTAGTAGGGTCCACATAGATACTAGTCATGCTGGTGTAGTCTATAGCTGAGCTGGTTAAACTGTAGTAGGGTCCACATAGATACTAGTCATGCTGGTGTAGTCTAAAGCTGACCTGGTTAAACTGTAGTAGGGTCCACATAGATACTAGTCATGCTGCTGTAGTCTGTAGCTGAGCTGGTTAAACTGTAGTAGGGTCCACATAGATACTAGTCATGCTGGTGTAGTCTATAGCTGAGCTGGTTAAACTGTAGTAGGGTCCACATAGATACTAGTCATGCCGGTGTAGTCTATAGCTGAGCTGGTTAAACTGTAGTAGGGTCCACATAGATACTAGTCATGCTGGTGTAGTCTATAGCCGAGCTGGTTAAACTGTAGTAGGGTCCACATAGATACTAGTCATGCTGGTGTAGTCTATAGCTGAGCTGGTTAAACTGTAGTAGGGTCCACATAGATACTAGTCATGCTGGTGTAGTCTATAGCTGAGCTGGTTAAACTGTAGTAGGGTCCACATAGATACTAGTCATGCTGGTGTAGTCTATAGCTGAGCTGGTTAAACTGTAGTAGGGTCCACATAGATACTAGTCATGCTGGTGTAGTCTATAGCTGATCTGGTTAAACTGTAGTAGGGTCCACATAGATACTAGTCATGCTGGTGTAGTCTATAGCTGAGCTGGTTAAACTGTAGTAGGGTCCACATAGATACTAGTCATGCTGGTGTAGTCTATAGCTGAGCTGGTTAAACTGTAGTAGGGTCCACATAGATACTAGTCATGCTGGTGTAGTCTATAGCTGAGCTGGTTAAACTGTAGTAGGGTCCACATAGATACTAGTCATGCCGGTGTAGTCTATAGCTGAGCTGGTTAAACTGTAGTAGGGTCCACATAGATACTAGTCATGCTGGTGTAGTCTATAGCTGAGCTGGTTAAACTGTAGTAGGGTCCACATAGATACTAGTCATGCTGGTGTAGTCTATAGCTGAGCTGGTTAAACTGTAGTAGGGTCCACATAGATACTAGTCATGCTGGTGTAGTCTATAGCTGAGCTGGTTAAACTGTAGTAGGGTCCACATAGTTACTAGTCATGCTGGTGTAGTCTATAGCTGAGCTGGTTAAACTGTAGTAGGGTTCACATAGATACTAGTCATGCCGGTGTAGTCTATAGCTGAGCTGGTTAAACTGTAGTAGGGTCCACATAGATACTAGTCATGCTGGTGTAGTCTATAGCTGAGCTGGTTAAACTGTAGTAGGGTCCACATAGATACTAGTCACGCTGGTGTAGTCTATAGCTGAGCTGGTTAAACTGTAGTAGGGTCCACATAGATACTAGTCATGCTGGTGTAGTCTATAGCTGAGCTGGTTAAACTGTAGTAGGGTCCACATAGATACTAGTCATGCTGGTGTAGTCTATAGCTGAGCTGGTTAAACTGTAGTAGGGTCCACATAGATACTAGTCATGCTGGTGTAGTCTATAGCTGAGCTGGTTAAACTGTAGTAGGGTCCACATAGATACTAGTCATGCTGGTGTAGTCTATAGCTGAGCTGGTTAAACTGTAGTAGGGTCCACATAGATACTAGTCATGCTGGTGTAGTCTATAGCTGAGCTGGTTAAACTGTAGTAGGGTCCACATAGATACTAGTCATGCTGGTGTAGTCTATAGCTGAGCTGGTTAAACTGTAGTAGGGTCCACATAGATACTAGTCATGCTGGTGTAGTCTATAGCTGAGCTGGTTAAACTGTAGTAGGGTCCACATAGATACTAGTCATGCTGGTGTAGTCTATAGCTGAGCTGGTTAAACTGTAGTAGGGTCCACATAGATACTAGTCATGCTGGTGTAGTCTATAGCTGAGCTGGTTAAACTGTAGTAGGGTCCACATAGATACTAGTCATGCTGGTGTAGTCTATAGCTGAGCTGGTTAAACTGTAGTAGGGTCCACATAGTTACTAGTCATGCTGGTGTAGTCTATAGCTGAGCTGGTTAAACTGTAGTAGGGTCCACATAGATACTAGTCATGCTGGTGTAGTCTATAGCTGAGCTGGTTAAACTGTAGTAGGGTCCACATAGATACTAGTCATGCTGGTGTAGTCTATAGCTGAGCTGGTTAAACTGTAGTAGGGTCCACATAGATACTAGTCATGCTGGTGTAGTCTATAGCTGAGCTGGTTAAACTGTAGTAGGGTCCACATAGATACTAGTCATGCTGGTGTAGTCTATAGCTGAGCTGGTTAAACTGTAGTAGGGTCCACATAGATACTAGTCATGCTGGTGTAGTCTATAGCTGAGCTGGTTAAACTGTAGTAGGGTCCACATAGATACTAGTCATGCTGGTGTAGTCTATAGCTGAGCTGGTTAAACTGTAGTAGTGTCCACATAGATACTAGTCATGCTGGTGTAGTCTATAGCTGAGCTGGTTAAACTGTAGTAGGGTCCACATAGATACTAGTCATGCTGGTGTAGTCTATAGCTGAGCTGGTTAAACTGTAGTAGGGTCCACATAGATACTAGTCATGCTGGTGTAGTCTATAGCTGAGCTGGTTAAACTGTAGTAGGGTCCACATAGATACTAGTCATGCTGGTGTAGTCTATAGCTGAGCTGGTTAAACTGTAGTAGGGTCCACATAGATACTAGTCATGCTGGTGTAGTCTATAGCTGAGCTGGTTAAACTGTAGTAGGGTCCACATAGATACTAGTCATGCTGGTGTAGTCTATAGCTGAGCTGGTTAAACTGTAGTAGGGTCCACATAGATACTAGTCATGCTGGTGTAGTCTATAGCTGAGCTGGTTAAACTGTAGTAGGGTCCACATAGATACTAGTCACGCTGGTGTAGTCTATAGCTGAGCTGGTTAAACTGTAGTAGGGTCCACATAGATACTAGTCACGCTGGTGTAGTCTATAGCTGAGCTGGTTAAACTGTAGTAGGGTCCACATAGATACTAGTCACGCTGGTGTAGTCTATAGCTGAGCTGGTTAAACTGTAGTAGGGTCCACATAGATACTAGTCATGCTGGTGTAGTCTATAGCTGAGCTGGTTAAACTGTAGTAGGGTCCACATAGATACTAGTCATGCTGGTGTAGTCTATAGCTGAGCTGGTTAAACTGTAGTAGGGTCCACATAGATACTAGTCATGCTGGTGTAGTCTATAGCTGAGCTGGTTAAACTGTAGTAGTGTCCACATAGATACTAGTCATGCTGGTGTAGTCTATAGCTGAGCTGGTTAAACTGTAGTAGGGTCCACATAGATACTAGTCATGCTGGTGTAGTCTATAGCTGAGCTGGTTAAACTGTAGTAGGGTCCACATAGATACTAGTCATGCTGGTGTAGTCTATAGCTGAGCTGGTTAAACTGTAGTAGGGTCCACATAGATACTAGTCATGCTGGTGTAGTCTATAGCTGAGCTGGTTAAACTGTAGTAGTGTCCACATAGATACTAGTCATGCTGGTGTAGTCTATAGCTGAGCTGGTTAAACTGTAGTAGGGTCCACATAGATACTAGTCATGCTGGTGTAGTCTATAGCTGAGCTGGTTAAACTGTAGTAGGGTCCACATAGATACTAGTCATGCTGGTGGTGATGGTCCCCAGATGTGATGATTTATTCTGCTCTGTTTTATGTACGATCCTTATTTTCTGACTGATTTGAATTTGAAGAGATTTAAGGTTTTCATATTTGATAAAATACAATGTCCATTTCCATGAATCATGATGTCTGGTGTTGATGTAACAACAGGTGGTCTTTTTAATCCACTATCCAGAGTCAGGAACAGATGAAGTTAGGTCTGCTACTGTTCAGTGATTAAATATATATACTTCTGTGAATATATGAACCATTTCCTTCAAAAAATAAACTGCTCACATTCTGGAGATAAACTTTGTAAGGACTGTGTGTGTTTTTGTGTAAATAGTTTCTGAAAAAAGTGTGTCCAGCTCAAATACTGATTGTTGTTGTAAATGAGGGTTCTAAATGAGGGTTCTAAATGAGGGTTCTAAATGAGGGTTCTAAATGAGGGTTCTAAACGAGGGTTCTAAACGAGGGTTCTAAACGAGGGTTCTAAATGAGCGTTCTAAATGAGGGTTCTAAACGAGGGTTCTAAACGAGGGTTCTAAACGAGGGTTCTAAACGAGGGTTCTAAACGAGGGTTCTAAACGAGGGTTCTAAAAGAGGGTTCTAAAAGAGGGTTCTAAATGAGGGTTCTAAAAGAGCGTTCTAAATGAGCGTTCTAAACGAGGGTTCTAAATGTGTGTTCTAAATTGAGAGGTAGCCTGACTGCCATTAGGTACCGAGATGAGATCCTCAGACCCCTTGTGAGACCATATGCTGGTGCGGTTGGCCCTGGGTTCCTCCTAATGCAAGACAATGCTAGACCTTATGTGGCTGGAGTGTGTCAGCAGTTCCTGCAAGAGGAAGGCATTGATGCTATGGACTGGCCCGCCCGTTCCCCAGACCTGAATCCAATCGAGCACCTCTGGGACATCATGTCTCGCTCCATCCACCAACGCCACGTTGCACCACAGACTGTCCAGGAGTTGGCGGATGCTTTAGTCCAGGTCTGGGAGGAGATCCCTCAGGAGACCATCCGCCACCTCATCAGGAGCATGCCCAGGGGTTGTAGGGAGGTCATACAGGCACGTGGAGGCCACACACACTACTGAGCCTCATTTTGACTTGTTTTAAGGACATTACATCAACGTTGGATCAGCCTGTAGTGTGGTTTTCCATTTTAATTTTGAGTGTGACTCCAAATCCAGACCTCCATGGGTTGATAAATTGGATTTCCATTGATTATTTTTGTGTGATTTTGTTGTCAGCACATTCAACTATGTAAAGAAAAAAGTATTTAATAAGATTATTTATTTCATTCAGATCTAGGATGTGTTGGTTAAGTGTTCCTTTTATTTTTTTGAGCAGTATAAATACTACTTTATTCATCTCAATGCCAGTACAATATAAATACTACTTTATTCATCTCAATGCCAGTACAATATAAATACTACTTTATTTATCTCAATACCAGTACAATATAAATACTACTTTATTCATCTCAATGCCAGTACAATATAAATACTACTTTATTCATCTCAATGCCAGTACAATATAAATACTACTTTATTCATCTCAATACCAGTACAATATAAATACTACTTTATTTATCTCAATACCAGTACAATATAAATACTACTTTATTTATCTCAATACCAGTAGCCCACCAAGTACAATATAAATACTACTTTATTCATCTCAATGCCAGTACAATATTAATACTACTTTATTCATCTCAATAACAGAACAATATAAATACTACTTTATTCATCTCAATAACAGAACAATATAAATACTACTTTATTTATCTCAATACCAGTAGCCCACCAAGTACAATATAAATACCGATTGTAAATATGGTATTGGAACTGACCCCGTATAAATACTGAACAAAAATATTAAATGCAACATGCTACAATTTCAAAGATTTTACTGAGTTACAGTTCATAGAAGAAAATCAGTAATTTAAATAAATAAATTAGGCCCTAATCTGTGGATTTCACATGACTGGGAATACAGATATGCATCTGTTGGTCACAGATACCGTTAAAAGTTAGGGGTGTGGATCAGAACCAGTCAGTATCTGGTGTGACCACCATTTGCCTCATGCAGCGCGACACGTCTCCTTCACATAGAGTTGATCAGGCTGTTGATTGGTGGCCTGTTGGAATGTTGTCCGACTTCCTCTTCAATGGCTGTGCGAAGTTGCTGGATATTGGCGAGAACTGGAAACACGCTGTCGTACACGTCTATCCAGAGCATCCCAAACATGCTCAATGAGTGACATGTCTGGTGAAGTACGCAGGCCATGGAAGAACTGGGACATTTTCAGCTTCCAGGAATTGTGTACAGATCCTTGTTGACATTATCGTGCTGAAACATGAGGTGATGGAGGAGGAAGAACGGCACGACAACGGGGCCCCAGGATCTCGTCACGGTATCTCTGTGCATTCAAATTGCCATTGATAAAATGCAAATGTGTTCGTTGTCCGTATCTTACCGTACGCAGCAGGTTAGGAGAAAAAAACGTATCAGGTTGTGATAATTAAGTTAAGGTTAGGAAAATGGTTAGGGTTAGCTAAAATGCCCCCCCAAAAATATTATATATACTTTTATGTTTCCACACCTCACAAGCTACAGACAACATGGAAAGCGGTAATATGTCTAGATGGGATACAGCTTTTGTCAAATTGACATCTAAGTATATTATATATTTTTGGTGTATTTTAGCTAAACTTAACCATTTTCCTAACCTTAACCTAATTATCATAACCTTTTTCTCCTAACCTGCTACGTACGTTCTCCTAAACTTACTGCGAAAAGTTGTTTTTTTGTTTGTTTGTTGACAAAAGCTGTATCCCATCTAGACTCAAAATCACAGTCCTCCCACAATCCTCTCCTTCCATTTTTAATCCCGACATCCACTGCGGTCTCCACCGGACAAGATGGCGGACAGAATAGGTACGTCGGTTGTCTGTAAAAAAATAAAATAAACGTTTACAGGTTTTAATTAATTTTTTTATTAATTAAACTGACATTTTCACTTCAGCATTTACATGCGAAACATTGTATTTTATTACATTTTAAAAAAGCAAGTTAGTTAATAATGTTTCTATGTTGTGTTTTTGAAGGCCGCGGTAAATCCATGGTTACGAGTCAAGTCAAGGAATTTACTGTCATGGTCATTAAAACGGACAAAATACAACTTTAAAAACAGCTTGGGTATATTACAAGGAGGAGAATAAGGGAAAAAAAACAAATAGAAATATATATATATTCCCTGACAGTTTCTCTAAACGGTTGTAAAAATATTCAACTAATTTTACAGCGTTTTGCGTCCAGACGATATGCTAGGTGGCTAGGTATTTAGCCAGGTAAGTTAGTTAGCTATATGTCTGTATTTGATTTGATATAATGTGGAATAGGTTCTGTTTTTTGTTTTCTCATTTCTTTGGGAATAACCTCTGGCTGTTATGTTTTATATGTTACTGTTAAAATAAAAAGTTAGCTAAGCTAAGCTAGTTAGCCTGCAGGACTAGCCTCTTGCAATGCAGTCGGAGTTAGCAACGTTATGTAGCTTGCTGGCTAATGACAGGCTAACTGGTTATGACAAACAGCCTTGTCTCAACATAACTCCCGTGACTTTGAACTAGCTAACTTTAGCTAACTATCATATATATTTCGATATGCTAGGTGGCTAGGTATGTAGCCATGTTGGAGGCGCTGGAAGATGGCGGCGAGTGTAGACGAGATTTCAGCTTGCTCCGAGTAACCTTACTTAAATGTAACGGAACTTGGCTTATAGTAAACACAATAGAGAACAACGCTTAGTTGACCGATAATTTGATTCATAACTTTGAGAAATGGAAGGAAAAAATGTGCGAAAGAGCAAAGGGAGGAGAAGGCAGTTGCTAGCTGAGCACTCATACGGTGGAGAAAAACCGCCACCTGACTCCTCAGGAGAAGAAATGGAGGATTCTGGACATTCGGTTGATTCTGACAATGCAGTCAATAGTCCTGCACCCAAAAAGACACATAAAGAATTATCTTTGCGCGAACTACAGATCAACATAATCGATGCTGTAAACGAAAGAGCCGACGGTCTGGAGAAAATGATACGCGAAAACACATCAAAAATAGTTGACCTCGAGACCTCTCTGAATCATGCATACAAGAGTATCGAAGAGCTTAAACTTGCAAACACTGCTACGTCTGAGAAATGCATTGCTCAGGAGAAGACCATCGCAGACATGCAAGAGCGCTTATCGGAAGCAGAGCGATACCGGAGAAGGTGGGGGCTACGGCTTTACGGTGTCCCCGAGAACCAGGATGAGAATGTGAAGCGCTTAGTAAGAGACATCTGTAACCGTGTGGCACCGGACTTTCCCGATGGATATATGGATATGGCTGTGGATGTCGCTCATCGGATTGGGAAGAAACAAGATGCCATCGTCAGCCGATCGATCATCATCCAGTTTGCTTTTCGCACAGCGAGAGATGCAGTTTGGAAGAAAGCAAAGGAAAGCGCCTTTCTGAAAGAAAAAAACTTAGATTCGGGGAGGATTTGACTGTAGCAGACAAGGCAGCAAAGGCAAAATTGTGGCCTCTCGTACAACAGGCCCGAAATCAAGGAAACGGTGGATACTACAGGGGAATCAGAGCTTTTTTCCGCCAACGGTAAAGAAATACGACCGGGGTGATTTGATTTGTTCTGTCGGTAGGTTTACAAGGTAGTTCCTTCCCCACTGCAAACTGAACGTTCTACTTTTGAAACATGGTGTTACTATTTTACAAGTTAAGAATTCTGTTAATACATATATGAAGCAACTTTTTATAGAGAGGGTAAAGTTGAGATTGCATAGGATTTTTCTTTCTATTCTATAGATATGGACTTGAAGTTTATGTCAATCAATGCCAGGGGGATACGTAACATGTTGAAGAGAAAAGCTTTTGTTTTGTTTTGTAAGGACTGCAACGCAGATCTTGTATTCGTTCAAGAAACACATTCATGCAAAGAGGACTATAATTATTGGAAAAATCAGTGGGGCAGTGAAATTTTTTTGGCCCACGGGACTAATCATTCAGCTGGGGTTGCAATTTTAGCACACAATTTCAAAGGGACATTTTTGTTTACTCAAATGGACTCCAGTGGACATTGGCTAGTAGCGGTCATCAACCACATGGACAGATTATTTGTGTTGTGTAATGTATATGGATACTGTTCTAGTCCTCCAAATAACTTACTTCTAGAGGAAATTGAAGAAATTCTTAAAAATCTTCTGAGAAAATATCCATCCAGTAAGATAATAGTTGGTGGAGATTTTAATATGGTTTATTCTAATGAGACTGATAGATTGCCTCATAGGCCTAACATTGGTGTGAACAAGTTGGTGAATTTCTGCCAAAGCCTGGACTTAATTGACATATGGAGAGTAAAAAACCCTGGAGAGATACAATACACATGGAGTAATAGAGATCGTTCCTTACAATCAAGAATTGATTTGTGGGTGATAACCTCTAGTCTTGTGCCCAACACTGTAGAGGTGAAAATACTGCCTGCAGTCCTGACGGATCATAAAGTCATATGGTTGACTGTAAGAATATGCAGTAATGATGGTAAGAAATACTCTGGTGATTACTGGAAACTAAATAACTCATTGTTATTGCATGATGATTTAAAAAATGTGATTAAGAATCTAATTTCTGTTTACTGGAGTTTAGCTACATCTAATGCAGAATATGGGAAATATTGGGAACTGCTGAAATTTAAAATCCGCTCAGCCTGTATTACTTATGGAAAACGGCTTGCTTTAAGAAGGAGATGTGAGGTAGCTCTCTAAGACAATTGCCGATATCACAGAGATTGAGCATCTTGATCTTAATGAGAAAGCTAAATTGAATGATTTACAGAATCAACTAGATACATTGTATGAGGAAAAGGCTAGAGGAGCTTTCATAAGATCTAGAAAACAATGGCTTGAAAAAGGAGAAAAGAACAGTAGATACTTTTTTAATTTGGAGAAGAGGAGAGGGGAACTCAACACACTTCGGAAACTTAAAATTAATGGGGTTACCACTGAGGATAGAGAGTTGATATCAGAATTTACCACAAAATTTTATGAGAATCTTTACTCCTTAGATAACAATTTGAGTGACTCTAAGGATCTCCTTGATTCTATAGAGAATGTTAATTCGATTAGTGAAGAACTCAATCAGTCTTGTTGCCAAGATTTATCCATTATGGACATCCAGTACGGGGTTGCTCAGTTAAAAAAGAACAAATCTCCAGGTTGTGATGGATTAACCTCTGAATTTTACAAAACCTTCTTTGAAGAAATAGCACCTTTTTTACTTGAAACCTTTAAGGAGGCTATAAAGAAGGGAGAACTACCTGCCTCTCTGAAGCAAGGGGTTATTACTCTTATACCTAAACCACACAAGGATCTCCTAAGTATTGATAATTGGCGTCCAATCACACTCCTAAATAACGACTACAAAATTATAGCCTTAATCTTTGCAAAAAGGTTAAAGTCTTGCTTAAATGATCTGATTGATGAATGTCAATCAGGGTTTATGAAAGGGCGCCATATATCTAATAATCTGAGGCTGGTGTTAGACTTGGTTGAGTATCGTGATCTATTAGATGACTTCCCTGTTATCCTATTTCTGGATTTTCAGAAAGCATTTGATACAGTAAGTCACAATTTTATCTTTGATTGTCTTAAGCATTTGAAATTTGGTCGTTTCTTTGTTGATGCTATTAGAACTCTGTATAATGGTGGCAATAGCTGTATCAAACTCTGTCATGGAACATCCTCAAGATTTAACATTTACAAAGGAATACGACAAGGTTGTCCAATTTCACCTTTTTTATTTTTGTTAGTATCTCAAATGTTATGCTCATTAGTTCATAAAAGTCCATTTGAAGGCATTACATTCCAGTCCAGAGAGATCAAGATATCCCAACTGGCGGATGACACCTCACTTTTTTTGAAAAATGTATCTCAAGCTATATTAGCATTGGATATCGTGAAGCAGTTCTCCAAAATCTCAGGCTTGACTTTAAATCTTTCCAAATGTGAGTTGTTTGTTGTGAAAGGAGCTGTCAACCCAGCAGATTGTAACATCTCTGAAAAAGATACTGTAACCTACCTCGGTGTAAAGATCACCAAAAATCTTAAGGCTATGAATGATCTTAATTTGAACCCTGTAACTGAATCTGTCAAAAAAAAATTATCCTCATGGTTAGGGAGGGATTTAAGTCTTCAAGGAAGGGTGCTTTTATCCAAAGCTGAGGGGCTATCTCGTGCATCCTATCTTTTTTCATCTATTGACATTCCCAAATCCACTTGCTGTACCTTAGATAGGCTTTTGTACAACTTCATATGGAAAAACAAGCCACATAAGATAAAAAGAGATGTTATCACCAACAGGGTTTGTGATGGCGGTCTAAATGTCTTAGATTTCACTCTCTTCAATCAGATATCAAAGGTCAACTGGATTAAAAGGTACATAAAAAAATCCTCATAGCTTCTGGAATATTATACCTCATTTTGTTTTTCAGAAGTTCGGCGGGCTTAATTTTTTACTACAATGTCCATATATTGTGGGTAAAATTCCTGTGAAACTGGCGGTTTTTCACAAGCAGGCTTTAATGTGCTGGGCTTTGTTGTATAAACACAACTTTTCACCTCATAAATGTTTTATTTGGAACAATGGGTCAATATTACATAGAAATAAGATGTTATTTAACCATAAATGGTTCTCGAAAAACATTGTTCTTGTCAGCCAATTGGTTAATAACAGTGGGAATCTATTTACACAGAGAGAATTTATGGAAATATACAACTTTGAGGTTTCAAGCAAGGAATATGACACTGTTATTAAAGCTATACCTAGTGGGATAAAAACTTTACTTCAGAATAATGCATATTTTGGATTATCTCCGATTGTAAGCGATATTCAGTTGAATGGCATTGGTCTACTAGATACGAAATTCAACAATCGTTTAATAAGGGATATTTTCTACAGGAAGTCTATTCCCTCTGCGATATTTTGTTGGGCTTCATCGTTTGATGTAAACTGGCGCCGTGCTTGGCTCACTCCACACAGATTTATGGTGACCAATAAAGTAAAGGAGATCTCCTTTAAGATAATCCATAGATGCTATCCGTGTAATAGCTTGATTTCTAAATATATATTTGACGTTACCAGTGAATGCAGTTTTTGTGAACTAGAAACTGAATCTATTGAACACTTATTCTGTAATTGTTTATATAGTGAAGTGTTTTGGACTGATGTAAAACTATATCTTAGCCGCAAATTGCATACAACCATTGATATTACTAAGTTTGACATATTATTTTACTACACTGATTCCACAATTGAACGTGAGTATGTCATAAATCTCTTTATTTTATTAGGAAAATCTTTTATCCACAAATCAAAATTTATGAAGAAAAAGCCCCTTTTCTTAATTTTTTTATCTGATTTGGAACAGTACGTAGAATCTTTAAAACGTATACAAAACAATTTGTCAAAAAAATGTATTCGATATATGTCTGTATTTGATTTGATATAATATATATATTTTTTTTTCTCTAATTTCTTTGGATTCCCTCTGGCTGTTATGTTATGTTATGTTTATGTTTTGCATGTTACTGTTATTTACAACAAGTTAAATAAAGATCTGTGCAAACTAAAAAACTACAAAAAAAATAAATAATAGTTAGCGAATACATTACTGTAAACTAAACAAAATAATAAAAATTAAATACTAATCAAATAAAAATAAATATGAATATGAAACTGCCTTAAATACAATGATAGTATGTTTTAAATTCTCACTTAAAATATGCAGTGCTCTATTTGAACGTCTCAATATAATATTATTATTTCATGAAAGGAATGAAAAATAAATTTGTGTGCAACAACAATTGCGTTTCCCTCCAGTCAGCAGACGGCGATGTGCGTCTTTCAGGCGATGCTGCAGCGTGACGTATAATCTAGTGGACGGAACGGATCAACAACAGCGAGTCAGCCACCTTGGTAGCCTACAGCCGAAACATTTAGACTGTTTCTGTGCATATTTGCCTCTGTGTTTTAAATATACTTCTGACATCTAGTTAATTGCCCCCATTTAAATGTTATAGGTACATTGTTAGTCAACTAGCTGGCTTGATAAGTTAGCCTAGCACTAAACTAGTCGCTCATGCTAACTAGCTAGCTAGCTAGCTAATATCCCCGAACATGAGCTCCCTAAACTACTCCCCTCCTGTTAAAGAAGAGGAGGTCTGCTGGACGGAGAAAGAAGCTCTGGGGCTGAACATTGTCGTGAAAGAGGAGAAGGAAGAGGAGGCTGTTACAGTAAAAGAAGAGGAGGAAGAGGAAGAGGAGGATGTTACAGTAAAACAAGAAGTAGAGGGTGAGGCTGTTACAGTGAAAGAAGAAGAGAAAGACGTTTCAGTTAAAGAAGAAGATGCGTTCAGAGTGAAAGAGGAGGAGGATGTTACAGTAAAAGAAGAGGAAGAGGTGAAAGAGGAGGATGTAGTTTTTGAAGTGAAGGAGGGGAAACAGGGAGAGAGAACTGTCATATTGACAGAGGAGTCAGGAGATCTGATTACCACCAGTAAGTACTGTCTTAAAAACGAGCTCTAACTGCAAAGGTTTTGAACGAATGTGTTGTTTTAAAGCAGCATGCTACTGAAATTCTATACTTGAAAATGTTGTTCTGTACTCTAGGAATTTATGTTATAATATAATGTTAAAGCTACATTTTAAAATGGGTGATTAAATCCCTGAATGCTGATTGGCTGACAGCCGTGGTATATCAGGCCGTATACCATGGGTATGACAACATGTATTTTTACTGTTCTGATTACGTTGGTAACCAGTTTATAATTGCAATAAGCCACCTCTGGTTTGTGATATATGGCCAATATACCACGGCTAAGGGCTGTATCCAGGCACGTTGTGCTGTGTTGTACATAAGGACAGTCTTTAACCATGCTATATTGGCCATATACCACACTTCCTCTGGTCTTATTGCTTAACTGTAACATGTGTATACCATCAGAGTCCCTCCCACCACAAAATAACAACTTAATTGTCTCACAGAATGGCAAACAAGTTATAAATGAAACTTTTGATGTGTGTCTATTGTAGGCCTTGTGTGGAGTGTGTATACCAACAAAAAGCAGATTTCTAAATAATGTTGGAGAAATACATAAAATAAGATGCATTATTGACATGAAATGGACATGTGTTATGGGGAGACTGAACATATTAGCAAAAGGACAAGCGTTTTGGGGAGACTGAACATATTAGCAAACGTTTGTAAGTCTACAAAAAAAACATAAAATAAAATAGCCATTTCAAGGAAAGGCTGAACTAAAGAATTATCATTTAGAAAATATGGTAATTATTACTTTAGAGATGAAGTGGGACACCAACAAAATGTTATTTACATTGGATCAAATACAGCCTATAACATGACATTATCTATTATTATAGAGCTCTGATCAGCCTATAACATGACATTATCTATTATTATAGAGCTCTGATCAGCCTATAAACATGACATTATCTATTATTATAGAGCTCTGTTCAGCCTATAAACATGACATTATCTATTATTATAGAGCTCTGATCAGCCTATAAACATGACATTATCTATTATTATAGAGCTCTGATCAGCCTATAAACATGACATTATCTATTATTATAGAGCTCTGATCAGCCTATAAACATGATCTATTATTATAGAGCTCTGATCAGCCTATAAACATGACATTATCTATTATTATAGAGCTCTGATCAGCCTATAACATGACATTATCTATTATTATAGAGCTCTAATCAGCCTATAACATGACATTATCTATTATTATAGAGCTCTGATCAGCCTATAACATGACATTATCTATTATTATAGAGCTCTGATCAGCCTATAAACATGACATTATCTATTATTATAGAGCTCTGATCAGCCTATAAACATGACATTATGTATTATTATAGAGCTCTGATCAGCCTATAACATGACATTATCTATTATTATAGAGCTCTGATCAGCCTATAACATGACATTATCTATTATTATAGAGCTCTGATCAGCCTATAACATGACATTATCTATTATTATAGAGCTCTGATCAGCCTATAACATGACATTATCTATTATTATAGAGCTCTGATCAGCCTATAACATGACATTATCTATTATTATAGAGCTCTGATCAGCCTATAACATGACATTATCTATTATTATAGAGCTCTGTTCAGCCTATAACATGACATTATCTATTATTATAGAGCTCTGCTCAGCCTATAAACATGATCTATTATTATAGAGCTCTGTTCAGCCTATAAACATGACATTATCTATTATTATAGAGCTCTGCTCAGCCTATAAACATGACATTATCTATTATTATAGAGCTCTGCTCAGCCTATAAACATGACATTATCTATTATTATAGAGCTCTGATCAGCCTATAAACATGACATTATCTATTATTATAGAGCTCTGATCAGCCTATAAACATGATCTATTATTATAGAGCTCTGTTCAGCCTATAACATGACATTATCTATTATTATAGAGCTCTGATCAGCCTATAACATGACATTATCTATTATTATAGAGCTCTGATCAGCCTATAAACATGATCTATTATTATAGAGCTCTGATCAGCCTATAAACATGACATTATCTATTATTATAGAGCTCTGATCAGCCTATAAACATGACATTATCTATTATTATAGAGCTCTGATCAGCCTATAAACATGACATTATCTATTATTATAGAGCTCTGATCAGCCTATAACATGACATTATCTATTATTATAGAGCTCTGTTCAGCCTATAAACATGATCTATTATTATAGAGCTCTGATCAGCCTATAAACATGACATTATCTATTATTAAAGAGCTCTGTTCAGCCTATAAACATGATCTATTATTATAGAGCTCTGATCAGCCTATAAACATGACATTATCTATTATTATAGAGCTCTGATCAGCCTATAAACATGATCTATTATTATAGAGCTCTGTTCAGCCTATAAACATGACATTATCTATTATTATAGAGCTCTGCTCAGCCTATAAACATGATCTATTATTATAGAGCTCTGATCAGCCTATAACATGACATTATCTATTATTATAGAGCTCTGATCAGCCTATACACATGACATTATCTATTATTAAAGAGCTCTGATCAGCCTATACACATGACATTATCTATTATTATAGAGCTCTGATCAGCCTATAAACATGATCTATTATTATAGAGCTCTGTTCAGCCTATAAACATGACATTATCTATTATTATAGAGCTCTGATCAGCCTATAACATGACATTATCTATTATTATAGAGCTCTGTTCAGCCTATAACATGACATTATCTATTATTATAGAGCTCTGATCAGCCTATAAACATGACATTATCTATTATTATAGAGCTCTGCTCAGCCTATAAACATGACATTATCTATTATTATAGAGCTCTGATCAGCCTATAAACATGATCTATTATTATAGAGCTCTGCTCAGCCTATAAACATGACATTATCTATTATTAAAGAGCTCTGTTCAGCCTATAAACATGACATTATCTATTATTATAGAGCTCTGATCAGCCTGTAAACATGACATTATCTATTATTGTAGAGCTCTGCTCAGCCTGTAAACATGACATTATCTATTATTGTAGAGCTCTGCTCAGCCTATAAACATGACATTATCTATTATTATAGAGCTCTGCTCAGCCTATAAACATGATCTATTATTATAGAGCTCTGATCAGCCTATAAACATTATCTATTATTATAGAGCTCTGCTCAGCTTATAAACATGACATTATCTATTATTATAGAGCTCTGATCAGCCTATAAACATGATCTATTATTATAGAGCTCTGCTCAGCCTATAAACATGATCTATTATTATAGAGCTCTGTTCAGCCTATAAACATGACATTATTTATTATTATAGAGCTCTGATCAGCCTGTAAACATGACATGATCTATTATTATAGAGCTCTGCTCAGCCTATAAACATGACATTATCTATTATTATAGAGCTCTGTTCAGCCTATAAACATGACATTATCTATTATTATAGAGCTCTGCTCAGCCTATAAACATGACATTATCTATTATTATAGAGCTCTGTTCAGCCTATAAACATGACATTATCTATTATTATAGAGCTCTGATCAGCCTGTAAACATGACATTATCTATTATTATAGAGCTCTGATCAGCCTGGAAACATGACATTATCTATTATTATAGAGCTCTGATCAGCCTGTAAACATGACATTATCTATTATTATAGAGCTCTGATTAGCCTGTAAACATGACATTATCTATTATTATAGAGCTCTGCTCAGCCTATAAACATGACATTATCTATTATTATAGAGCTCTGATCAGCCTGAAGACATGACATTATCTATTATTATAGAGCTCTGCTCAGCCTATAAACATGACATGATCTATTATTATAGAGCTCTGATCAGCCTATAAACATGACGTTATCTATTATTATAGAGCTCTGATCAGCCTATAAACATGGCATTATCTATTATTGTAGAGCTCTGTTCAGCCTATAAACATGATCTATTATTATAGAGCTCTGCTCAGCCTATAAACATTATCTATTATTATAGAGCTCTGATCAGCCTGTAAACATGACATTATCTATTATTATAGAGCTGTGCTCAGCCTGTAAACATGACATTATTTATTATTATAGAGCTCTGTTCAGCCTATAGACATGACATTATCTATTATTATACAGCTCTGCTCAGCCTATAAACATGATCTATTATTATACAGCTCTGCTCAGCCTATAAACATGACATTATCTATTATTATAGAGCTCTGCTCAGCCTAAAATACGACATTATGTAGCCTGGCAGGTAGGAGCCAGTAACCGAAAGGTTGCTGGATCAAATCCCCGAGCTGACAAGGTAAAAACGCTGTCATTCTGCCCCTGAGCAAGGAAGTTAACCCACTGTTCCCTGGCTGCCGATGACGTGGATGTCTATTAAGGCAGCCCCCCGCACCTCTCTGATTCAGAGGGGTTGGGTTAAATACGGGACACACATTTCAGTTGAATCCATTCAGTTGACTAGGTATCCCCCTTTCCCTATTGTAGAGCTCTGCTCAGCCTATAAACATGTGAGAAAGATTAGATTTTATGTTCTACATTATTATTATTATTAGGGCAGCCACCAAGTTTTTATTAAATTATGTAATGTTCTGAAAACTGACTTCAGGTTTTTGAGGAATCTAGCCTCACAGGAAGACAGTTTTATTTTATGGAGGTTTAATTCAGTTCTCTGTTTAATATTGAACTAAATACTCTGTCTTTGGTAGGAGAGGGACCAGACTCTCACTCTGACAGCGGGGAGACTCCTTCAAGGGAACCAGACCCAGAGACGCCCAAACCAGCGAGACAACACCACTGTTCCCAGTGTGAAAAGAGTTTTAAGTGGTTAAGGAACCTGAAAGTACATGAGAGAACGCATACAGGAGAAAACCCTTACGAAAGCTCCCACTGTGGAAAGAGTTTTACCAAGTTAGGGAACCTAAAAGAGCATGAGAGGACACACACAAGAGAAAAGAGTTTCCAATGTTCCCAGTGTGGAAAGAGGTTTACCCAGTTACGGTACCTGAAACAACATGAAGAAATACACACAGAAGATAGGAAGACCTACCACTGCTCTCAGTGTGGAAAGATATTTACTGGGTTAGGGAACCTGAAAATACATATGAGAAGACACTCTGGAGAGAAGCCGTACCACTGTTCCCACTGTGTAAAGAGTTTTACTCAGTTAGGGAGCCTGAAACCACATGAGAGGGGACACACTGGAGAGAAGCCTTATCACTGTTCCCACTGTGGAAGGAATTTTAGGTGGTATGCGAGCCTGAAGGAGCATGAGAGAATACACACAGGAGAAAAGCCTTACCACTGTTCCAATTGTGAAAAGAGTTTTACCCATCGAGGGAGCCTGAAAGCGCATGAGAGAATACACTCAGGAGAAAAGCCTTACAAATGTTCCCGATGTGAAAAGAGTTTTACCCGGTTAGGGAGCTTGAAAAAGCATGAGAGAACACACACAGGAGAAAAGCCTTTCCAACATACTAATACACAGGAGGAGAAGACATACCACTGCTCTCATTGTGAAAAGACATTTTCCCAGTCAGAGGACCTGAAATCACATGAGAGAATAGAGAGGCTGTGTTCTGACTTATGTTTTTCATTGAGAAATTGTGTTTTTGTTCATTCTACATTAAATAATATTGTATGAATGAAATCATACTGAAAAATAGGTCTACATGTTTTTCCAGCTCAAGACATGATCATGTCGAAAATCGGATTAAAAGAGTAAAAAATAATGTTTTGATTATGAACTTAAGATTGATTGAATGCAAGTGTAAACCCCTAAATGTTGTTCACTATATCATTGGGATATTTCAAACATGTTAATTATTAAATAGATTGATATTAGTATTTCTTCATTCAGATTGTCGTTGTAAATGCGTATTGGTTCTCAATTGACATATCTGATTAAATAAATGTGAAATAAAGTAAATGCCATATTATTTTTGGGAAGTCTATTTGGTTCTATGTTGGGACTATAAGAATATTTTGAAGATAAATACACAAGGCAGAGTACGAGAGAGACAGAGGACGAGAGGTCAGTACAGTACTAACAACCAATGGAAATAGTGTTTTTTCCTGTAATAGGGAGTTATTGATCAGTGGTTCAGCAACATGGGAGGATGTAGATGTACACTACCGTTCAACAGTTTGGGGTCACTTAGAAATAACCTTGTTTTTAAAAGAAAGCCATTTTTTGTCCATTAAAATAACATCAAATTGATCTGAAATACAGTGTAGACATTGTTAATGTTGTAAATGACTATTGTAGCTGGAAACGGCTGATTATTAATGGAATATCTACATATGCGTACAGAGGCCCATTATCAGCAACCATCTCTCCTGTGTTCCTATGGCACGTTGTGTTAGTTAATCCAAGTTTATCATTTTAAAAGGCTAATTGATCATTAGAAAACCCTTTTACAATTATGTTAGCACAACTGAAAACTGTTGTTATGATTAAAGAAGCAATAAAACTGGTCTGCTTTAGACTAGTTGAGTATCTGGAGCATCAATGTAACCTCTCAAATTCATAGACAGGTGTCGCGTCTATTTTTACCCAAAAGTAGTTTTTTACCTGGAGACTGTAGTGCTACTTTCTCAAAATGAACATAAATGCTGTAGGGGGAGGGTTCTGGTGTTTTACCAGGAGACTGGGGCCGATCCCCATTTAGGAATGTATGTCTTGCTTACTCACACTCTGCATGTGTTGATACCTGGCTGAAAACCCTCACAGTTGTTGGCCAACAGATTTTGTCATGGAGTTTTCATTCAATAGGGTTTAGAGTACATTTCATCTTAAGCCATTCTTTTAAATACGGTAATACCTTTAATTAGAATGTTGTACCTTTAAATACCTTTTAATTCTCATTTTGTTGACGGACTCAATAGAATACACGGAGTCAGAAACTAGGGATCAATTCAAGAAAGTCATCATTCGTCTCTGTTTCAACACCAACTGGTAGATTTAAAAATACTCTGATCTTGTAGATTATTTAGGTACATTTTAGGGTTAGGAAAGTATGTATGAATCATAAAAACAATAGTCCTATAAATCTACCCTAATTCTTACTAATCATGGAAGTTTGATGACAACGGCCCAATCCTACATTTACATAAGTGTTCAGACCCTTAACTCAGTACTTTGTTGAAACACCTTTGGCAGCGATTACAGCCTTGAGTCTTCTTGGGTATGACACTAGAAGCTTGGCACAACTGTATTTGGGGAGTTTCTTCCATTCTTCTCTGCAGATCCTCTCAAGCTCTGTCAGGTTGGATGGGGAGCATCGCTGCACAACTATTTTCAGGTCTCTCCAGAGATGTTTGATCGGGTTCAAGTCCGGGCTCTGGCTGGACCACTCAAGGACAACAGTGCAATAATATGTAACAACTTCACAACAAATACACACATCTAAAGTAAAGGAATGGAATTAAGAATATATAAATATTTGGATGAGCAATGTCAGAGTGGCATAGACTAAAATACAGTAGAATAGTATAGAATACAGTATATACATATGAGATGAGTAATACATAGACAGATACAGTAGAATAGGATAGAATACAGTATATACATATGAGATGAGTAATGCATAGAGAGATACAGTAGAATAGTATAGAATACAGTATATACATATGTGATGAGTAATACATAGACAGATACAGTAGAATAGGATAGAATACAGTATATACACATGAGATGAGTAATGCATAGAGAGATACAGTAGAATAGGATAGAACCTAGTCTGTTCATTATATACTTCTACATGATGTATTGTTACACCATGTAGGAGCAGTATAGACCTAGTCTGTTCATTATATACATCTACATGATGTATTGTTACACCATGTAGGAGCAGTATAGACCTAGTCTGTTCATTATATACATCTACATGATGTATTGTTACACCATGTAGGAGCAGTATAGACCTAGTCTGTTCATTATATACATCTACATGATGTATTGTTACACCATGTAGGAGCAGTATAGACCTAGTCTGTTCATTATATACATCTACATGATGTATTGTTACACCAACACAAAAAAAGGAAATTATATTATTTTATACTAATACAATTGCTCAGAGAAAGAGATTTAGTTTAAAATGTAATTCTCAAAAGGTTGGGGTCTGAATTATTGCCACCCATGTTTTCAATACTCCAGCACCCTCCCCTTGGGAGGATAACAACACTGAAATGTTTTATGAGATTAGAGAACACATTGGGTGGGATCTTAGACCCTTCCTCCATACAGAATCTCTCCAGGTCTTTGTTTTATTTAGTCTGTCTTATGGACTGCCCTGTTCAATTCAAACCACAGGTTTTCAATGGAGTTCAAGTCCGAAGACTGAGATGGCCATTAAAAATGTTGATTTTGTGCCCAATTAACCATTTCTTTGTGGATGTTGATGTGTCTTGCTGGAAGATCCACTTATGGCCAAGTTTCAGCCTCCTAGCAGAGAGGTAACCAGGTTTTGGGCTAAAATATCCTGGTAGTGGGTAAAGTTTATTTATTTATTTCATACAGTAATTTTAGCTCATCTTTATCAAGGGTATCAATAACTAGGTGCTTATTTTGATATCTAGTTATTTGACTGAATCAGAAATACAGATGTGGAGTAGATGTAGAGTTTGTTTTAAATTCTCATAAAAAATCTGAACTAATCAAACAACACTTGTTGCTCTTTGTACGTGTTGATATAATATTCATATTTAATGGAGAGAACAAAACGTTTCCCTAAACTGCTTTATAATATTATAATTAAATGAAGAATAAAAAAAGTTTTCCCTCCTCAACTGCGTTTCCTCCCTCCAGACAGCAGATGGCGATATGTGTCTTTCAGGCGATGTTTCTAGTGTGACGTATAATCTAGTGGACGGAACGCTTCTTCAACAACTGCAGCCACCTCGGTAGCTCGGTAGGCGACAAAGTCGCAACATTCAAGCTGTTTGGACAATTTCGTTGTTTAATTGCCACTGTGATTTAAACATACTTATGTGGAAACAACTAGCTACCCCATTTAATTTAATATTTACGTTGTAAGTCAACTAGCTGGCTGGTTAAGTTAGCACTAGTCTAGTCGCTAATGCTAACTAGCTATTATCTCTAGCTAACATCTCCGACCATGAGTTCACTAAGCTACTCTCCTCCTGTTAAAGAAGAGGTCTGCTGGACGGAGAAAGAAGCTCTCGTGAAAGAGGAGGAGGAAGAGGAGGCTGTTACAATACAAAAACAAGTAGAGGGTGAGGCTGTTACCGTGAAAGAAGAAGAAGAGAAAGACGTTTCAGTGAAAGAAGAGGAGGAAGATGCAGTTTTTGGAGTGGAGGATGAAGTGAAAGAAGATGAAGACGTTTTTGGAATGAAAGATGAAGAGGGGGAGATTACTGTCACATTAGAGGAGGACGAAGAAGAGAAGACTGGAGAACTGATTAACACCAGTAAATACAGTGAGTACTATCTAATAAAACAGGGACATTGATCTGATTAACACCAGTAAATACAGTGAGTACTATCTAATAAAACAGGGACATTGATCTGATTAACACCAGTAAATACAGTGAGTACTATCTAATAAAACAGGGACATTGATCTGATTAACACCAGTAAATACAGTGAGTACTATCTAATAAAACAGGGACATTGATCTGATTAACACCAGTAAATACAGTGAGTACTATCTAATAAAACAGGGACATTGATCTGATTAACACCAGTAAATACAGTGAGTACTATCTAATAAAACAGGGACATTGATCTGATTAACACCAGTAAATACAGTGAGTACTATCTAATAAAACAGGGACATTGATCTGATTAACACCAGTAAATACAGTGAGTACTATCTAATAAAACAGGGACATTGATCTGATTAACACCAGTAAATACAGTGAGTACTATCTAATAAAACAGGGACATTGATCTGATTAACACCAGTAAATACAGTGAGTACTATCTAATAAAACAGGGACATTGATCTGATTAACACCAGTAAATACAGTGAGTACTATCTAATAAAACAGGGACATTGATCTGATTAACACCAGTAAATACAGTGAGTACTATCTAATAAAACAGGGACATTGATCTGATTAACACCAGTAAATACAGTGAGTACTATCTAATAAAACAGGGACATTGATCTGATTAACACCAGTAAATACAGTGAGTACTATCTAATAAAACAGGGACATTGATCTGATTAACACCAGTAAATACAGTGAGTACTATCTAATAAAACAGGGACATTGATCTGATTAACACCAGTAAATACAGTGAGTACTATCTAATAAAACAGGGACATTGATCTGATTAACACCAGTAAATACAGTGAGTACTATCTTATAAAACAGGGACATTGATCTGATTAACACCAGTAAATACAGTGAGTACTATCTTATAAAACAGGGACATTGATCTGATTAACACCAGTAAATACAGTGAGTACTATCTAATAAAACAGGGACATTGATCTGATTAACACCAGTAAATACAGTGAGTACTATCTAATAAAACAGGGACACAAACTCTGCAGATGTTGAAATAATGTGTGATTTTTAAAAGGGCATTCTACACTTGAATATGTTTCTGTACTGTCGGAATTGTTCATGACGTCCTACAGTGATTTTTTTTTTAAACTTTTCCTGTTGAAAAGTGATATAAATACAGTAAAGTATAAACACACTAATGGGAAACAAATAAATGTTTTGAGCAAAATAGTGTTTTTTTAACAACTGCAAACTAGAAGGAGTGAGTGATGTCATAGTAAGGCCTTCAAGGAGTTGGCTTGATGGGAAGTCGTGATGTCATCCAATAGGAGACTGATCTTCATGTGAATATTCATTATTCTTTTTAAAATCCTTCCTGTTCTGTCAAGTTGGTTGTTGATCATTGCTAGAAAGCCGTTTTCAAGTCTTGCTATAGACTTTCAAGATGATTTAAGTCCAAACTGTAACTAGGCCACTCAGGAACATTCAATGTCATCTTGGTAAGCTCCTCCAGTGTAGATTTGGCCTTGTGGTTTAGGTTATTGTCCTGTTAGGACAGTTTTTTGTATTCAGATCTCTGAAATGCTCTCTACCTACGTAACATTTAGTGTCTCCTTATGTTACGCTGGGGAAACAGTTTTCATGGGAACAGAAATCCTAAATCATTTCAGTTTACTAAATCCAATGGTTCTAACCGAGAGTCACCTTAACTTTATTGACAACACCCAAATGGATACTGTCATTAACGTGGTTCTTCAATAATTACACATAATTCTTAATACTGTAGCTGTTTAGTTACAGTCACATGTTCAACTATCATCAGCTGATCCACGAAATCATTTTCTGAATGACAGTCACATGACAAACATCACGACATGCAACAACAACCAAAGTGCTTCTTCATTCATTACTCTGGTAAAGACAGTTATGCCGTGCTCCATGTTGGATCCAACATCCCTACTTTGCTCATAATGTGTAGAGAACTGTTCCTTGATGGATAGGCTATTGTACAACACACAGAGCTATTTTCCTTTATTCAGGACATTTAGAATGACAACACATTACAGAGTAGCCTAGTGGGATTATTCACAAAATTATCTGGTGATCAGGTTATGAAACGTCACGACAGACATTTTAGTGTCCATGTTTCACCTGAAATATTAAATGATTTATAGTCCTACGTCTATGTTATTGTTAGGTGAAGTTATGGGCCAATTTGTTAAACACTTAGTGTACAAACCCTCATTGTCAGGCTGATGTTAAAGCTAGCCAAAGAGCATTTTACTGGTTGAAGTGTTTTTTAAGTGTAAAGCAGTTGATTTGCGACAATAACACAAACATATTAAGCAGGAGGTTCAAACGAGCTTTACAATTATAATCCAAAAGTAGTGTGAAATGCACTCATATGCAACCTGTAAATGGAGGCTATTTTTGCTGTCAGCCTATGAGAACTCTCCTGAGTTTTCCCCCACAGTGCTGAATTAGTGAATAGACAGAACTTAATGTGAGTTTACTTGAGTAGCACTCCTGATCTTGTCCTGATAGTGCGCTGTAATATTCAGAATACATTGTGAAAAACGATCATCTTCGCTCACCATTTTTGCTCCAGGCAGATATACTACATCCATAACTAGTGGTTTCCTCATTACCAGATATACTACATCCATAACTAGTGGTTTCCTCATTACCAGATATACTACATCCACAACTAGTGGTTTCCTCATTACCAGATATACTACATCCATAACTAGTGGTTTCCTCATTAGCAGATATACTACATCCATAACTAGTGGTTTCCTCATTACCAGATATACTACATCCATAACTAGTGGTTTCCTCATTAGCAGATATACTACATCCATAACTAGTGGTTTCCTCATTACCAGATATACTACATCCATAACTAGTGGTTTCCACATTACCAGATATACTACATCCATAACTAGTGGTTATTTACCAGATATACTACATCCATAACTAGTGGTTTCCTCATTACCAGATATACTACATCCATAACTAGTGGTTTCCTCGTTACCAGATATACTACATCCATAACTAGTGGTTTCCTCATTACCAGATATACTACATCCATAACTAGCGGTTTCCTCATTACCAGATATACTACATCCATAACTAGTGGTTTCCTCATTACCAGATATACTACATCCATAACTAGTGGTTTCCTCATTACCAGATATACTACATCTATAACTAGTGGTTTCCTCATTACCAGATATACTACATCCATAACTAGTGGTTTCCTCATTAGCAGATATACTACATCCATAACTAGTGGTTTCCTCATTAGCAGATATACTACATCCATAACTAGTGGTTTCCTCATTAGCAGATATACTACATCCATAACTAGTGGTTTCCTCATTACCAGATATACTACATCCATAACTAGTGGTTTCCTCATTACCAGATATACTACATCCATAACTAGTGGTTTCCTCATTACCAGATATACTACATCCATAACTAGTGGTTTCCTCATGACCAGATATACTACATCCATAACTAGTTGTTTCCTCATTACCAGATATACTACATCCATAACTAGTGGTTTCCTCATTACCAGATATACTACATCCATAACTAGTGGTTTCCTCATTACCAGATATACTACATCCATAACTAGTGGTTTCCTCATTACCAGATATACTACATCCATAACTAGTGGTTTCCTCATTACCAGATATACTACATCCATAACTAGTGGTTTCCTCATTACCAGATATACTACATCCATAACTAGTGGTTTCCTTATTAGCAGGGAGGAGTTTCTGCAACCAAATTGTGTCGCCCTTATAGTCCAAACACAGAAAGGGGCAGAATATTGGAGACCAAAAGTCGTCTGGCACACTGCTTAGAGGTTCAACAACATGAATAACTTATTTCTAGCTTACAATCATCGATGTTACTACTTATGTGAAAACAAGACAAAATATGACTATTCTTGCTCATTTTAAGACAATTGTCAAATCATTTTTACATTCATTACAGACGTCAATTGTTGTACAACATCATGGCTACGCTGTTGGCATCACCTTTTACAGTGGATTTCTGCTGTTGTGGGCCTTTAATCATCTGTCTAACTTTGTTGTTCACACAGGAGAGAGACGGGACTATCGTGGGTCCTCTGGGGAGCCTCAACAACCTCATGATGCTGAAGAGGCAGAGAAGAGTCTCTCCAGATCAGAACACCTCAATAAACACCTGCAGAGACCCACAGGGAAGAGAACTCACTGCTGCTCTGACTGTGGGAAGAGTTTTGTTAATTCTGGGAAGCTGACTGTACACAGGAGAATACACACAGGAGAGAAACCCTATTGCTGTGATCAATGTGGGAAGAGTTTTACAAGATCTAGCGAACTGACATTACACCAGAGAATACACACAGGAGAGAAACCTTTTAGCTGTGATCAATGTGGGAAGAGTTTTTCTGCATCTAGCAATCTGACTCTACACCAGAGAATACACACAGGAGAGAAACCTTATAGCTGTGATCAATGTGGGAAGAGTTTTACAGGATCTGGCAATCTGACAAGACACCAGAGAATACACACAGGAGAGAAACCTTATAGCTGTGATCAATGTGGGAAGAGTTTTACAGGATCTGGCCAGCTGACTGTACACCAGAGAACACACACAGGAGAGAAACCTTATAGCTGTGATCAATGTGGGAAGAGTTTTACAGGATCTGGCAATCTGACAAGACACCAGAGAATACACACAGGAGAGAAATCGTATAGCTGTGATCAATGTGGGAAGAGTTTTACAGGATCTGGCCAGCTGACTTTACACCAGAGAACACACACAGGAGAGAAATCTTATAGCTGTGATCAATGTGGGAAGAATTTTGTTCATTCTGGGAGTCTGACTGTACACAGGAGAATACACACAGGGGAGAAGCCTTATACATGTGATCAGTGTGGGAAGACTTTTGTTCGATCTGACCAGCTGACATTACACCAGAGAACACACACAGGTGAGAAACCTTATAGCTGTGGTCAATGTGGGAAGACATTTGTTCAATCTCGCCAGCTGACATTACACCAGAGAACTCACACAGGAGAGAAACCTTTTAGCTGTGATCAATGTGGGAAGAGTTTTGCTGCATCTAGCAATCTGACTCTACACCAGAGAATACACACAGGAGAGAAACCCTATTGCTGTGATCAATGAGGGAAGAGTTTTACAAGATCTAGCGAACTGATGTTACACCAGAGAATACACACAGGAGAGAAAGCTTTTAGCTGTGATCAATGTGGGAAGAGTTTTGGTCAATTTGGGCAGCTGACTGTGCACCAGAGAACACACACAGGAGAGAAATCTTATAGCTGTGATCAATGTGGGAAGAGTTTTTCAGGATCTGGCCAGCTGACTTTACACCAGAGAACACACACAGGAGAGAAATCTTATAGCTGTGATCAATGTGGGAAGAATTTTGTTCATTCTGGGAGTCTGACTGTACACAGGAGAATACACACAGGGGAGAAGCCTTATACATGTGATCAGTGTGGGAAGACTTTTGTTAGATCTGACCAGCTGACATTACACCAGAGAACACACACAGGTGAGAAACCTTATAGCTGTGATCAATGTGGGAAGAGTTTTGCTGCATCTCGCAATCTGACTGTACACAAGAGAACACACACAGGAAAGAAACCTCTTAGCTCTGACCAGAGATAATCTGATAAAAGATCTCTGATCAAATATCAGAAAATACATGGAGTTGTTTCATGATATCAATAAATTAATTTCACAATGTAGAATGTTAACACATTGTAGTAGGACAATGTAGAACCCTAAACGTTTGCCCCTTCATCAACATGATATGGATATTAGCCTCAGGCTCTGAAAGGGTCGTTACACTTACCACGTTGGTGACCCACTTGAATCAAAATGCAACACTTCAAATGTATCTGTATCTGGCTGTTTTCTACAAATTGTCCTCTAACCAGGGATGTACACATTATTCCCAGATTCCGTGTGTTTTTTGAGCTGTTAGTTTAACAGGATGTGCAACCTCATCTCCCTCCTGTCACACAAATGATTTTAGCGATGAGTTATGACAAATAAGTGTTGTGTTCCTTTGTTTAGTGACCCCTACATTTAAATGCATCACTCCCAAATGTAGCAGACTGTCTTCTGCAGGTTGTCCTCTAATCAGTGAGGTAAAATATATCTCCCATTTCCATGTGTTTGTTTAGTTGTGTTAGTTTCAACATCACGTTCAACCTGATTTCCCCCCTAATCGATATCAGTGATTTATTGCTACTTGTCAAAACAAGTGTTTCTGGTGCTTGTACAGTTTATACGGTGCTTGTTTAATAAAAATACAAGTAATATGATTATTGTGGCAGATGTTTGTGTATATAGCACATGTTATGTTTAGGTTTTCAATACATCACAAACTGTTTCTGCTTATTGGTTATTGATTTGGACAGCCCACCAGACATTATTTCCTAAAGGACTTAATGATGAAATGCCTATGTATTTTATGTTGTGATTCTGAACTTGAATTGTTTTCCTATTTAAGATAATTCTGATGCTTTTCGTACGATGTACCCAATGATTAATGAAAACTTGTCCTCATTGTGGTTTTATTTAATGCGTCTTATTTATACACTGTAGTGTTTGTGAAATGCTTGTTATGTTTGGTAGCACTTATTTATTTGTCCTTTGCCTCCAACCCCTTTCCATGCATGGAAAATATCCCACCTAGCAAAATGTAATTGAAAAGATGTTGAAAATAAGACTATGCCCAACATCCAATACACATTCAGTTTTAGTTGAAAGTGAAAGTTGAGAAGATGTCGTTTTTTTCATTGACTTGAAAACAACTTAAATTCAACGTCCTTGCAGCCTATACACATGGACTCAGTATAATAAATTGGTCTATAATCAATTGTATTAACAATCCTACATCACTCCAGCATTTATTGACAACATTCAAATTCTAATTGTCTTTATTCCACTACTGAAGAAGCATGACTCAAATCACCTCATATTTCAAACATTCAGCCTGACAAAAGATACATGTTTTATTATTTTATGCCTCACCATTAAGTTAATTATTGCCAATACATAACAAAGGGGTGTACATTTGGTTTGATATTTCATATTTACAATTAATGTAGCATTTAGTAATCAATGATTTATGCAACCAACTGACAATTTTTGGGTACAATTATATTGACGTAATATCAGGGATCATTTTATAATGTCATTTTAGAATATCTGTGTTCATTCTCAGATGTGCCAACCCAAATGTACTAGAGCATGACATTGGGGACTGGGCCCCGATCCAACAACATGCCTATCTAGTGAACCCTGAAAAGCGAGAGAAGCTGAGGTGGAAAGTTACTACGGATATTGCCAGAGTTTCCTCTTGAAATCAGACATGTCCGTTTTAAGGGCAACTTGGTAGCTGATTGTCTCAAGGCTGGGCAGTCAAAAATGTTTTGTGTTTAGCCATTGCGTTGCCATGGATCCCAATTTATTTTGACTGCACGTTTTTCCGTATTGGAGATGAGTTTTGTTTGGGCTCGTTCCAAGTGGACGAGAGTTCTAGAAGCTAGTGAGTTTTAGGAAGACGAGAGTTCTAGAAGCTAGTGAGTTTTAGGAAGACGAGAGTTCTAGAAGCTAGTGAGTTTTAGGAAGACGAGAGTTCTAGAAGCTAGTGAGTTTTAGGAAGACGAGAGTTCTAGAAGCTAGTGAGTTTTAGGAAGACGAGAGTTCTAGAAGCTAGAATTGTAGGATTCTATAGAAAGAAAAAGGATAAAAAAATTATACGTGTAATAAATAATTATTATTTTGTTTTCTTGTTTTTATTTGTTGATTGTATATTATTATTTAGAAATACGTGTTTTTTCTTGTTTTTAATTGTTGACATCCAGTAGACACCATGTTTATATTGTAGAAGGTGAAGCTTTGTAGATGATTACGTGAAATGGAAGTTGTAGAGATACTCTGAATGATCGGCTATGAAAAGCCAACTGACATTTACTCCTGAGGTGCTGACCTGTTGCACCCTCGACAACCACTGTGATTATTATTATCTGACCCTGCTGGTCATTTATGAACATTTTAACATCTTGACAATGTTCTGTTATAATATCCACCCGGCACAGCCAGAAGAGGACTGGCCACCCCTCATAGCCTGGTTCCTCTCTTGGTTTCTTCCTAGGTTTTTGGCCTTTCTAGGGAGTTTTTCCTAGGGAGTTTTTCCTAGCCACCGTGCTTCTTTCACATGCATTGCTTGCTGTTTGGGGTTTTAGGCTGGGTTTCTGTACAGCACTTTGAGATTTCAGCTGATGTACAAAGGGCTATATAAATAAATTTGATTTGATGATAACGACTGCTGGTGTAGCCTATTACCAGAAACTATAGGAGCATAACGACTGCTGGTGTAGCCTATTACCAGAAACTATAGGAGCATAACGACTGCTGGTGTAGACTATTACCAGAAACTATAGGAGCATAACGACTGCTGGTGTAGACTATTACCAGAAACTATAGCTTAACGACTGCTGGTGTAGCCTATTACCAGAAACTATAGCTTAACGACTGCTGGTGTAGCCTATTACCAGAAACTATAGGAGCATAACGACTGCTGGTGTAGCCTATTACTAGAAACTTTAGGAGCAGAACATCAGAATGTGCGAAGGCCAGCAGCAGCGGGAGGAGTAGGCTCAGGAAGAGGTTTTTCTGATGGTTAGGCTATCTTGTTTCAGAGGGGTGTCATCAATAGCCCATAATGACATAATGACAAAGTGAAAACAGGTAAAAAACAGAAATACCTTATTTACTGAAGTATTCAGACCCTTTGCTATGAGACTCAAAATTGCTTTCAGGTGCATCTTGTTTCCATCTTGTTTCCATTAATCATCCTTGAGATGTATCTACAAGTTGTTCGGAGTCCACCTGTGGTAAATTCAATTGATTGGATATGATTTGGAAGGCACACACCTGTCTATATAACGTCCCAGAGTTGACATTGCATGTCAGAGCAAAAACCAAGCCATGAGGTCGAAGGTATTTAGACACCCACCAAGTTTAGCACTCACCAAAATCAGATTTACTATTAGAAAAGTTTGATTACCTTTCCTGTTCTTCGTCAGAATGCACTCCCAGGACTTCTACTTCAATAACAAATGTCTTGATACATGTGGAGAGTCAACACCTTTAGTTGCTCCACCTTTTTGGTTTACTTCCTGTCTTTGTTTGGTGTGGGTTTTTCTTTTGTTTGCCTCTTCTTGGGCAGATTTAGTGGGTCTCATGGTGGGTGTCTTTTAGGTCCCAGTTGTTGTTACTAGTCAACTTCCAGTGGACACCCCCATAGTGTCTTTCAGAGCCCCTCCTAAAAAACAAGTTATATTTTGGGTTGGATATAGCATCATATTGTTGATATTTTAATCAATGGCATTTCCTTACAATGCTCATTAGTCTTTCAGTTGTTATTATTGTTTTTTATCCTCATATTTGTGTACTAAATATTTCTGATTATTTTCATAGTTTTTTCCTGTGAAGCCATTGTGTTGCATCCATGTCTGTCATGTGCTGTATAAATAAAGCTTGATTTGATTTGAACATATTGTAAAACAAATGAACCCAATGACTGACCAATCAACAAACTATTGGTCCACCTTAGTATGAAAAACAGTATCTATCCCACTTTTCCAGCCTGCTGAAGGCGTGGTGGAGTGGTAAACACCACCCCCGGCTCTAGCAGGGGCTTGAGGTGGTCTCCCACAGCTCTGCTTATGTCATGTTCTGTGGCCTTGCTGTTCCATTTCTGACTGTCCCTGCAACACAGAAACACATTTAGTCATATTATATAAAACACTCAAAGTAATGTATATGGAGCATCTACAGCCTCAGTTACACCTGGTACCTAAATGTGACTTCTGATCACTCCAAGCTGCATTAGGTTCAGATCTACCAGGATGGGCCTTTGACATAGTCTGGATGCAGTCAGGCCACTGAATATGCATCAGCAATGTAAAGAGGTAGGGTGAATGAGGGGAAAAGTACATTTGACACAAATGACCTTCATAATAAATCAAATGTTGTTGGTCACATACAGGTGTTCAGCAGATGTTATTGCAGGTGTAGTGAAATGCTTGTCCTTCTAGTTCCCACAGTGCAGTAATATCTAACAATTAATATCTAACAATTTCACAACAAATACCTAATACACACAAATCTAAGTAAAGGAATGGAATTAGGAATATATAAATATATGGATAAACAATGTCAGAGCAGCATAGACTGAGATACAGTGGGGGGGAAAAGTATTTGATCCCCTGCTGATTTTGTACGTTTGCCCACTTACACTTTCACTGACAAAGAAATGATCAGTCTATCATTTTAATGGTTTATTTGAACAGTGAGAGACAGAATAACAACAACAAAAAATCCTGAAAAACGCATGTCAAAAATGTTATAAATTGATTTGCATTTTAATGAGTGAAATAAGTATTTGACCCCTTTAACTTGTTGTCTGAAGATAAAATGTACATTTTACTGAACTGCGTCCAGTCAGCAGATGGACTAGATGCCTCTTAGGCCGCCCATTGTGACTCCGTCAAGAATTCAGCAGAGCAAGTTTGTATGAAGGTCTGGCTATTAAATGGGTACATAGTTCAATAGTAATATCTTCTAAAATGCTCTGGTGACAAACTTTACTGCCCTGTTTCCAGTTGTCCACATGGCTGGGAGAACCTATTCAAGTAAGTAAGTAAATAGATTATGAAAATGTAAAAAAAACAACAATGTATTATTAGCTAACTAACTACAGTGCAGGCTAACTCAGATGAGCTGCTAAATGAGCTAGCTATCTATCTAGACAACTACACATACTGTATAGATAGATAGCTAAGTGAATGAAATATCACCATCTACCTAACTACATATTAGCTAGCTATCTTGATGTATTTATCACTGTAAAAAACAAACTCCAAATGCATTTGTAGGTAGCTAGCTAACAGCCATGGAGGAGGGTGAAAGGATAGCAGCCCCAACTGTCAGTGAGAGAGGAGGCTATTCTGGATAGGGCAGGTACTTTTGTGTAGTTCCTGTCCCTAGAAGTGAGGATGGAGATAATAGTAACATAATATTCAGTGTGGTGTAATTTGACTATAATGAAGTCTGTTTCTTGTGAGGTTTTCTGTCCTCAGATAAAGAGCTCTATGAAAGCCAGTCTACATATGAAGAGGTCCCAATGAAGAGCAGTGGTTCTCAGTCCTGGGGACTCAAAGAGGGGCACATTTTTGTTTTTGCCTTCACACTGCACAGCTGATTCAAATGATTCAAACTCATCATCAAGCTTCAAGTGGTATTTATGTATTCATTTGTGATGCCATCCTTGATATGATTCTGTTATTGTCACATGCTACACATGTACATATGTGTGCTCATGCATCTATCAATTCAATGTTATCATGATTTGTTATCAGGGATATTATACTTTAGTAATCCACAATGACCTGGTGATGTAACAGTCTAATAATTACATTGTCTTCCATATTCCTACAGATACCTTGTAACTGGAGATTCCTTCAAAACGATTGCCTACAGTTACCGTGTAGGGCACTGCAAGGTTGGGTGACCAGGGTCATCTAGGACTGCCTCCTGGAGGAATTCAGGTGTGTGAAGGCTACCTGTGTCCTGCGTAACTTCATGAGGATGGACACGAGGACCAGGAGGGGATCTGCAGCTCGTCGCCGTGTGCCAGAGGAGGAGTCTGCTGCTCTGCAGGATGTTTCAAGGATGGGGTCCAACAACGCAGCAAGAGAGGCAATCCGTGTGCAGGAGATCTTCACCTCCTACTTCTTCAAAGAGGGTGCTGTTCCCTGGCAACACCATAGACGTCACTATGCACAACCAAAGGCTCTTTTAAGAGCCATTCACATTGCAATAAGAGTATTCTTCCATTTACTGAGCTATGTCAACTGCAGTTATTCAATTCACAGTTTCTCTCCCTTTGATTTCTACTTCTCAGGTGAGGGTGCTGTTTAGGTAAGGGTGTGATGTCTGTACAAAAACAAAACAGGCTATTTTAAATCACCCATATTGAAAAAATGTAGAACAATTAGACACCCTATAACCCACACCTACACACTCATGTATCAATCTGATTGATGGATTGTGTTGTGCAGTAAGCAGGTTCAGGCGTATAACTGTGGCTCCTTCCACCTTCAAAGAATAGGCAAGAGGGCCAACCATGGAGAATAGTAAGACACTTCATTATTTCTATAACTACACTATATTGTTTGTCCTCATGTGTCCATTCATGTTTTTCAGCATAAAGTACTCTGCAGCCACTTAGTGTGGTGTGGACACCAGGTGAGGCCACACACAGATTCCTGTTGAACACTGTCTCTTTAACTACCTTATTTTCTCAATAACAGTCTCTCTCCTTCACTTCATCCCTCTCTCCTCTTCTCCCTAAATCCTCTAGGTTATATCAGCTGTGTCGGTGAACCCCTCCTGCATCTGAACGCTACAGTCACAAGACGCAGGCCTCCTAATTGTCCCTAGAATTTCTAAGCAAACGGCTGGAGGTAGGGCTTTCTCCTATAGAGCTCCATTTTTATGGAATGGTCTGCCTACCCATGTGAGAGACGCAGACTCAGTCTCAACCTTTAAGTCTTTACTGAAGACTTATCTCTTCAGTAGGTCCTATGATTGAGTGTAGTCTGGCCCAGGAGTGTGAAGGTGAACGGAAAGGCTGGAGCAACGAACCGCCCTTGCTGTCTCTGCCTTGCCGGTTCCCCTCTTTCCACTGGGATTCTCTGCCTCTAACCCTTTTACAGGGGCTGAGTCACTGGCCTACTGGTGTTCTTCCATGCCGTCCATGGGAGGGGTGCGTCACTTGAGTGGGTTGAGTCACTGACGTGGTCTTCCTGTCTGGGTTGGCGCCCCCCCCCTTGGGTTGTGCCATGGCGGAGATCGTTGTGGGCTATACTCGGCCTTGTCTTCGGACGATGAGTTGGTGGTTGTAGACATCCCTCTAGTGGTGTGGGGGCTGTGCTTTGGCAAAGTGGGTGGGGTTATATCCTGCCTGTTTGGCCCTGTCCGGGGGTGTCATCGGATGGGGCCACAGTGTCTTCTGATCCCTCCTGTCTCAGCCTCCAGTATTTATGCTGCAGTAGTTTATGTGTCGGGGGGCTAGGGTCAGTCTGTTACATCTGGAGTATTTCTCTTGTCTTATCCGGTGTCCTGTGTGTATTTAAATATGCTCTCTCTAATTCTCTCTTTCTCTCTTTCTGTCTTTCTCTCGGAGGACCTGAGCCCTAGGACCATGCCTCAGGACTACCTGGCCTGATGACTCCTTGCTGTCCCCAGTCCACCTGGCCATGCCGCTGCTCCAGTTTCAACTGTTCTGCCTGTGGCTACGGAACCCTGACCTGTTCACCGGACGTGCTTGTTGCACCCTCGACAACTACTATGATTATTATTATTTGACCATGCTGGTCATTTATGAACATTTTAACATCTTGACCATGTTCTGTTATAATATCCACCCGGCACAGCCAGAAGAGGACTGGCCACCCCTCATAGCCTGGTTCCTCTCTAGGTTTCTTCCTAGGTTTTTGGCCTTTCTAGGGAGTTTTTCCTAGGGAGTTTTTCCTAGCCACCGTGCTTCTTTCACATGCATTGCTTGCTGTTTGGGGTTTTAGGCTGGGTTTCTGTACAGCACTTTGAGATTTCAGCTGATGTACAAAGGGCTATATAAATAAATTTGATTTGATCTGAACTGGCTACATAGAGGGCACAGCATGATCAGAGGTGAGAGGTCACTTGGTCAGGTCAACAGGAAGTATTATTAAAGAGATGCTTTACATTGAAATACAGATAGAGATGCAGTAGTCCCAGAGTTAATGATCCCAGGTCAGTTTATATTATACAGGAAGTATTATAAAAGAGATGCTTTACATTGAAATACAGACAGAGATGCAGTAGTCCCAGAGTTAATGATCCAAGGTCAGTTGTGCATTTCACCTCCTGATTGATGACTAACAATGTTAGAATAAAAAATATAAACACAAGGTTTAAACATGCTCTCTCTCTCTCCATCTGTCTCTTGTCTGCAGATATGTTTTGATGTGAGAGGATGCCAACCCCCAGTCCCATCATCACCACCTCACCTGCTTTTAAGAACCTTTGGGTCGACGAGAGACACTATTATGTAATTGTGATGAACTGAGAGAATATTTATGTAGCACTGTGATTCATTAATCATGTGCTGCCTTCCCTGCTCCTATGTGCTTACCTCTTTCCCTTTCTGTCTTTTACACCTCTCTCACCACCTCCTCTTTCTTCCTCTGTTTTTATAATGCACAACAGATGTGCATTGAAGGACAGATTAAACTTGTATTTATAACATAACTGCTTTCTTCTGCTTTAACTGCTTTCTTCTGGAAAATGTCAAGTCCAAGATGGACAAAGGGGGCGTTGTCGGGGCTGTGTTTCTGGACCTAAGGAAGGCTTTCGATACTGTTAACCATGAGATTCTCATCACAAAATTGTCCAAGTTCAACTTTTCCCCCGATGCCTTGAGATGGATGAAATCATACCTTGAAGGCAGAACTCAGTGTGTCAGAGTGAGCAATGAGCTGTCGCCCACTCTTAGCTATGATGTGGGCGTGCCCCAAGGGTCAATACTGGGGCCCCTCCTGTTCAGCCTGTACATTAATGATCTGCCTTTTGTCTGCACTGGGTCTGCAGTTCAAATGTATGCAGATGATACAGTGATATATGTGCATGCAAAGAGCAAACAACAAGCTGCACAAGAACTCACTACTGTAATGGTCCAGGTTACAAAGTGGCTCAGTGACTCGTGTTTGCATCTCAATGTGAAAAAAACAGTTTGCATGTTCTTCACAAAGAGGGCAACAGATGCTACTGAGCCAGATGTCTATGTGTCAGGGGAGAAGCTCCAGGTGGTATCTGATTTTAAGTACCTTGGCATCATACTTGATTCCAACCTCTCTTTTAAATAGCATGTGAAAAAGGTAATTCAAATAACCAAATTCAACCTAGCTAATTTCCGATTTATACGAAATTGTTTGACCACAGAGGTAGCAAGACTGTACTTCAAATCGATGATACTCCCCCACTTAACATACTGCTTGACTAGTTGGACCCAAGCTTGCTATACAACATTACAACCTATTCAGTCTGTCTACAAACAGGCTCTCAAAGTGCTCGATAGAAAGCCCAATAGCCATCATCACTGTTACATCCTCAGAAAGCATGAGCTCCTGAGTTGGGAAGATCTTGTGCAATACACCGACGCATGTCTTGTATTCAAGATCCTAAATGGCCTAGCTCCCCCTCCACTAAGTATTTTAGTTAAACAGAAAACCCAAACATATGGCAGCAGATCCACAAGGTCTGCCATGAGAGGTGACTGTATAGTTCCCTTATTAAGGAAAAGCACCTTTAGTAAATCCGCTTTCTCTGTGAGAGCGTCCCATGTCTGGAATACACTGCCATCAGACACACATAACTGCACCACATATCACACTTTCACAAATTGCATGAAGACATGGCTAAAGGTCAATCAGACTTGTGAACATAATCCCTAGCTGTGTATTGCCACTTTCCATGTTGTCTGTTGTCTGTAGCTTGTGAGGTGTGGAAACACTGTTGTTTTTATGGATTTTGTCTTGTTGCTTTTTGTCCTATGTTGCTCTGTCTGTATGCTACATCTTGCTTGTCCTATGTTACTCTGCGTGTGCTCACTGTTCAATGATTGTCTATATTGTAATTGTTTTTAATAACCTGCCCAGGGACTGCGGTTGAAAATTAGCCGGCTGGCTAAAACCGTCACTTTTACTGAAACGTTGATTAATGTGCACTGTCCCTGTAAAAATAAAATAAACTCAAACTCAAACTCTTGGTGTTTGTAAATATTGTAGAATGTTTATTTGTCAAATTCTTGACACAACAATCTGGTTTGTGTATAAACTCAATTCAACTGAATGAAATGATGTGCCAGATGTGACTAATAAAGGGTCATCAACCAGATGGAAGAAGAGAGGTGGAAATGTTTTAATATTGATCACAATATGACAGTACAGTAATAGATGGAAGAGAGGTGTAAATGTTTTAATATTGATCACAATATGACAGTACAGTAATAGATGGAAGAGAGGTGTAAATGTTTTAATATTGATCACAATATGACAGTACAGTAATAGATAGAAGAGAGGTGTAAATGTTTTAATATTGATCACAATATGACAGTACAGTAATAGATGGAAGAAGAGAGGTGGAAATGTTTTAATATTGATCACAATATGACAGTACAGTAATAGATGGAAGAAGAGAGGTGGAAATGTTTTAATATTGATCACAATATGGCTGTCACGACTTCTGCCGAAGTCGGTTGCTCTCCATTTGTTTTGTCTTGTTTTCCCACACACCTGGTTTCAATTCCCTCATTACATGTTGTATATTTCACCCTCTGTTTCCCCCATGTCCTTTTGGGAATTGTTTATTGTTGTCACAGTATCCAAAGAAAATTGTGCCCCTCCTCGGCCGGGCGGCGCTCGGCGGTCATCGTCGCCGGTCTACTAGCTGCCACCGATCTATGTTCTGTGTTCGTTGTGTTTTGTCTGTTTAAGTCCGCACCTGTTTCCTTTTCTGTAATTAGTAGGGGGGGTATTTAGTTTGTTCCTTTTGGTTTGTGTTTTGTGCGGGATTGTTTATTCGTCAGTGGGCAGGTCTGTGAACGTTCTGTGTTTTTGCACATTTTTCCCCAGCGGATTCTCGCTAGAGGAATGTTATATTTGCCGGGCTGCGCCCCGTGCGTATCTTTGTTTTCTCTGGGTCAACTGTGTTCCCGTGTGGTCTCTGGGCACACCCGATGCCCTCTTATTACGCCGAGTGGTTTTTTCGGTGCAATAAATATACCGTTCTATGGCAGTACTGGACTACGTCTCCGGCTTTTGACTCTGCCTTTTCCTCCTGCCGTACGGAATCGTGACAATTGTATATATATATTGTATGTGCCTCTGTTTCCCCCATGTCCTTTTGGGAATTGTTTATTGTATGTGCCTGTGCACTTGTTTTACTGGTGCGCGACGGGTTTTGTACGTATGTGTTTGTTGTTTTTGTATGCCGTTATTTTTATATATTAAACTGCTCCGCAGTCCGAACTCCGAACTGCTTAGCAAGTTCTGCTCTCCTGCGTCTGATTTACATTTTACATTTTAGTCATTTAGCAGACGCTCTTATCCAGAGCGACTTACAGTAGTGAATGCATACATTTAATTTCATGCATTTTTTTTGGTACTGGCCCCCCGTGGGAATCGAACCCACAACCCTGGCGTTGCACACACCATGCTGGCGTTACAAACACCATGCTCTACCAACTGAGCCACAGGACTTCCCTGGCACGAGTTATGCACCCCTTACAATGGCAGCACAGGAATAGATGGAAGAAGAGAGGTGGAAATGTTTTAATATTGATCACAATATGGCTGTACAGTAATAGATGGAAGAAGGCTGTACTGGTTATGTCTCTATGTTAGACACTCTGTTGTTATCTCCCATCAGTCAGTACTAGTTATGTTTCTATGTTAGACACTCTGTTGTTATCTCCCATCAGTCAGTACTAGTTATGTCTCTATGTTAGACACTCTGTTGTTATCTCCCATCAGTCAGTACTAGTTATGTTTCTATGTTAGACACTTCTCTTGTTTTGTATCGGTCCATGTTCTTCGTCATTAAACTCACTAACCACTTGATTCCTGACCCTGCGTCTATGTTACACTTTATGATCAGACACTAATCATTCTGTTGTTACTACTGTAAGATACTGAGAGAACAGGACACTAATCATTCTGTTGTTACTACTGTATGATACTGAGAGAACAGGACACTAATCATTCTGTTGTTACTACTGTATGATACTGAGAGAACAGGACACTAATCATTCTGTTGTTACTACTGTATGATACTGAGAGAACAGGACACTAATCATTCTGTTATTACTACTGTATGATACTGAGAGAACAGGACACTAATCATTCTGTTGTTACTACTGTATGATACTGAGAGATCAGGACACTAATCATTCTGTTGTTACTACTGTATGATAGTGAGAGAACAGGACACTAATCATTCTGTGTGTTACTACTGTATGATACTGAGAGATCAGGACACTAATCATTCTGTTGTTACTACTGTATGATACTGAGAGAACAGGACACTAATCATTCTGTTGTTACTACTGTATGATACTGAGAGAACAGGACACTAATCATTCTGTTGTTACTACTGTATGATACTGAGAGATCAGGACACTAATCATTCTGTTGTTACTACTGAAAGATACTGAGAGAACAGGACACTACTCATTCTGTTGTTACTACTGTATGATACTGAGAGAACAGGACACTAATCATTATGTGTGTTACTACTGTATGATACTGAGAGAACACGACACTACTCATTCTGTTGTTACTACTGTATGATAGTGAGAGATCAGGACACTAATCATTCTACGTTGTTACTACTGAAAGATACTGAGAGAACAGGACTATGGGTGCATCTCAACAATCTGAAGTGGCCTCCTCCTTTATCTGGACTCATCTGAAAACACAAGACAGGTCAAAGTAACATGGTGGCTTCCTACCTGGACATTACTTTCACCTGTCAAGTACTCTCATGTCAGTTGAGATGAAGGAAATTAGTTAAAACTCCACTGGAATGCCGTTGCAACTGGTTATTAGTGGGAAACTCATCTATCAATCCACTGGAACACCCCTCTAACTGGTTATTAGTGGGAAACTCATCTATCAATCCACTGGAACGCCCCTCTAACTGGTTATTAGTGGGAAACTCATCTATCAATCCACTGGAACGCCCCTCCACCTGGTTATTAGTGGGAAACTCATCTATCAATCCACTGGAACACCCCTCCACCTGGTTATTAGTGGGAAACTCATCTATCAATCCACTGGAACGCCCCTCCACCTGGTTATTAGTGGGAAACTCATCTATCAATCCACTGGAACGCCCCTCTAACTGGTTATTAGTGGGAAACTCATCTATCAATCCACTGGAACGCCCCTCCACCTGGTTATTAGTGGGAAACCCATCTATCAATCCACTGGAACACCCCTCCACCTGGTTATTAGTGGGAAACTCATCTATCAATCCACTGGAACGCCCCTCCAACTGGTTATTAGTGGGAAACTCATCTATCAATCCACTGGAACGCCCCTCTAACTGGTTATTAGTGGGAAACTCATCTATCAATCCACTGGAACGCCCCTCTAACTGGTTATTAGTGGGAAACTCATCTTTCAATCCACTGGAACGCCCCTCCACCTGGTTATTAGTGGGAAACTCATCTATCAATCCACTGGAACGCCCCTCTAACTGGTTATTAGTGGGAAACTCATCTATCAATCCACTGGATGCCCCTCCACCTGGTTATTAGTGGGAAACTCATCTTTCAATCCACTGGAACGCCCCTCCACCTGGTTATTAGTGGGAAACTCATCTATCAATCCACTGGAACGCCCCTCTAACTGGTTATTAGTGGGAAACTCATCTATCAATCCACTGGATGCCCCTCCACCTGGTTATTAGTGGGAAACTCATCTTTCAATCCACTGGAACGCCCCTCCACCTGGTTATTAGTGGGAAACTCATCTATCAATCCACTGGAACGCCCCTCTAACTGGTTATTAGTGGGAAACTCATCTATCAATCCACTGGAACGCCCCTCCACCTGGTTATTAGTGGGAAACTCATCTATCAATCCACTGGAACGCCCCTCTAACTGGTTATTAGTGGGAAACTCATCTATCAATCCACTGGAACACCCCTCTAACTGGTTATTAGTGGGAAACGCATCTATCAATCCACTGGAACACCCCTCTAACTGGTTATTAGTGGGAGACTTGTCTATCATCTCTGAGCTCTGACTTCTCCCACATGCTGAACTCTAACTTCTCATACTAAAGACATTACCTCCATAACAGCATTGTCATTAGCTAAATGCAACAACAAAACAATATTTATAAAAACAGTCTATCAATATGGTTGTTGAACACTATAATGTATTAAGCAGCATGACAGCTGTCCTTTCAGTTTATGGTTGATGCAGCTTGTTTGCCAATATCCAATGTGTTCTCAACTAGTTCAAAACACATGAAGGCACACAACTCATTGCTTCCAGTTTACAAGTAGTATTTTCTGAGCTTCCTACTTGATATGAACACAGCATCAATAACAGGTTGGGCGAGTTCCTCTGCTCAGACGTTGCGGACTCCTGCCAGATCTTTCAACACCTGGATAGATGTTTTACGTATCAGCTTACCACATCATATGTTATAACAATCTGGTGCCTGACTGCACAGTCCAAGACGTGGCATGGAACCATTGGTTGATGCAACGTGTTGTGGAATATCTAATCAAAGGAAGAGAGACTGCAGATTATTTCAAACAACACTTTATTATAAGATTAGCTAAAACGGAGAATCAACTATCCACTCAACAGTGCATAGTTGAGAAGCTCAACGACCAGTGCCGGTTCAACGCTTTTATAAACAAGCACATCCTTTGTATATGTGGCAGTCAGCATATAGTGTGTAAAAGGTAATTAGTTGTCTGTGCAGACTTAACTTCTCTAGGGTAGGGGGCAGTATTTTCACGGCCGGATGAAAAACGTACCCAAATTAAATGGCCTACTACTCGGGCCCAGGAACTAGAATATGCATATCATTAGTAGATTTGGATAGAAAACACTCTGAAGTTTCTAAAACTGTTTGAATGGTGTCTGTAAGTATAACAGAACTCATATGGCAGTCAAAACCCTGAGACAAATCCTAACAGGAAGTGGAAATCTGATGTGTGGAATCACTTTCAAGCCTTTGCCTATGAAACAGACAGGGACTGGTTACTCATTTAGCACTTCCTAAGGCTTCCACTAGATGTCAACAGTCTTTACAAAGTGGTTTGAGTCTTCTCCGGTAAAAACAGACCGAACGAGAAGCCTGGAAACTTGGTCACAAGCGGATGGCCATTACTACTATGGCGCGCGTGCATGTGGGGACTGTTTTGTTCCGAAAGACAATGCAATCGTCCGCTTTGAATATTATTGAAGTTCTGATTGAAAAGGCCCTAAAGATTTATGCTATACAACGTTTGACATGTTTGAACGAACGTAAATAGATTTTTTTTGTACTTTTCGTGGTGACATGTTCCGCGCGCATCGTACATTTGGAGTAGCCTACAGAACGTGGAAACAACAAGGAGCTATTTCGACATAAATTGTGAACTTTATCGAACAAAACAACATTTGTTGTGGACCTGGGATTCCTGGAAGTGCCTTCTGATGAAGATTATCAAAGGTAAGTGAATATTTCTAATACTATTTATGATTGTAGATGGTTCCAAGATGGCGCTGGTCTGTATCGCCTAGCGTATTTTTCTGAGCACAGTACTCAGATTGTTGCAAAGTGTGATTTCCCAGTAAAGTTATTTTGAAATCTGGCAATGCGGTTGCATTCACGAGTTGTTAATCTATAATTCTTTGAATGACAATATTATATTTTACCAATGTTTTCGAATAGTAATTTTGTAAATTGTAGCGCTGATTCACCGGCGGTATTGGAGGCAAAATATTTTCTGAACATCATGCGCCAATGTAAAATGCTGTTTTTATATACTGCTCAAAAAAATAAAGGGAACACTTAAACAACACATCCTAGATCTGAATGAAAGAAATAATCTTATTAAATACTTTTTTCTTTACATAGTTGAATGTGCTGACAACAGAATCACACAAAAAAATCTATGGAAATCCAATTTATCAACCCATGGAGGTCTGGATTTGGAGTCACACTCAAAATTAAAGTGGAAAACCACACTACAGGCTGATCCAACTTTGATGTAATGTCCTTAACCTCTATGGGCTAGGTGGGACGCTAGCGTGCCACCCGTGGTGCACTCCATCAACAGCAGGTGCATTTCAAGAGCGGCAAATTTGAATCCAAATAAATGTCAAAATTCAAATTTTTCAAACATACAACTATTTTACACCCTTTGAAAGATAAACATCTCCTTAATCTAACCACGTTTTACGATTTCAAAAAGGTTTTACGGCGAAAGCATAAATTTAGAGTATGTTAGGACAGTACATTTACAAGAGTTGTGTGTAATGTTTTGTCAAGTCAAAGACAGGGTCACCAAAACCATAAAACCAGCTAAAATGATGCACTAACCTTTTACAATCTCCATCAGATGACACTCCTAGGACATTATGTTAGACAATGCATGCATTTTTAGTTCTATCAAGTTCATATTTATATCCAAAAACAGCGTTTTACTATGGCATTGATGTTGAGGAAATCGTTTCCCTCCAATAACCGGCAGTCAAGTCAGCGTCACAAATTAAATAATTAAAATTAGAAAACATTGGTAAAATATTATATTGTCATTTAAAGAATTATAGATTTACATCTCTTGAACGCAATCAACTTGCCAGATTTAAAAATAACCTTACTGGGAAATCACACTTTGCAATAATCTGAGCACTGCGCCCAGAAAAATACGCGTTGCGATACAGACTAGACGTCATGTTGGGGAGATCTAAAATCGAAAATACTATGTAAATAATCCATTACCTTTGATTCTCTTCATCAGATGTCACTTCCAGGTATCACAGGTCCATAACGAATGTAGTTTTGTTCAAAAAAGCTCATCATTTATGTCCAAAAATCTCCGTCTTGTTAGCACATGATCTAAGCCAGCCGGACTTCTCGTCATGAACGAGGGGAAAAAATATATTTCCGTTCGTTCAAACATGTCAAACGTTGTATAGCATAAATCATTAGGGCCTTTTTTAACCAGAACATGAATAATATTCAAGGTGGACGAATGCATACTCTTTTATAACGTATTGGAACGAGGGTACCCAACATGAACTCGCGCGCCAGGTGTCTAATGGGACATCATCGTTCCATGGCTCTTGTTCGGTCAGATCTCCCTCCAGAAGACTCAAAACACTTTGTAAAGGCTGGTGACATCTAGTGGAAGCAATAGGAAGTGCCAAAATATTCCTCAGCCCCTGTGTTTTTCAATGGGATAGGTTTAAAGGTAATACAACACATCAGGTATCCACTTCCTGTCAGAAAATGTCTCAGGGTTTTGCCTTACAAATGAGTTCTGTTATACTCAGCATTTGCACGTCTGGATAAAAAAAATGTACCCGATTTAATCTGGTTACTAATCCTACCCAGTAACTAGAATATGCATATACTTATTATATATGGATAGAAAACACTCTAAAGTTTCTAAAACTGTTTGAATGGTGTCTGTGAGTATAACAGAACTCATTTGGCAGGCAAAACCCTGAGACATTTTCTGACAGGAAGTGGATACCTGATGTGTTGTATTTCCTTTAAACCTATCCCATTGAAAAACACAGGGGCTGAGGAATATTTTGGCACTTCCTATTGCTTCCACTAGATGTCACCAGCCTTTACAAAGTGTTTTGAGTCTTCTGGAGGGAGATCTGACCGAACAAGAGCCATGGAACGATGATGGCCCATTAGACACCTGGCGCGCGAGTTCATGTTGGGTACCCTCGTTCCAATACGTTATAAAAGAGTATGCATTCGTCCACCTTGAATATTATTCATGTTCTGGTTAAAAAAGGCCCTAATGATTTATGCTATACAACGTTTGACATGTTTGAACGAACGGAAATATATTTTTTCCCCTCGTTCATGACGAGAAGTCCGGCTGGCTTAGATCATGTGCTAACAAGACGGAGATTTTTGGACATAAATGATGAGCTTTTTTGAACAAAACTACATTCGTTATGGACCTGTGATACCTGGAAGTGACATCTGATGAAGAGAATCAAAGGTAATGGATTATTTACATAGTATTTTCGATTTTAGATCTCCCCAACATGACGTCTAGTCTGTATCGCAACGCGTATTTTTCTGGGCGCAGTGCTCAGATTATTGCAAAGTGTGATTTCCCAGTAAGGTTATTTTTAAATCTGGCAAGTTGATTGCGTTCAAGAGATGTAAATCTATAATTCTTTAAATGACAATATAATATTTTACCAATGTTTTCTAATTTTAATTATTTAATTTGTGACGCTGACTTGACTGCCGGTTATTGGAGGGAAACGATTTCCTCAACATCAATGCCATAGTAAAACGCTGTTTTTGGATATAAATATGAACTTGATAGAACTAAAAATGCATGCATTGTCTAACATAATGTCCTAGGAGTGTCATCTGATGGAGATTGTAAAAGGTTAGTGCATCATTTTAGCTGGTTTTATGGTTTTGGTGACCCTGTCTTTGAATTGACAAAACATTACACACAACTCTTGTAAATGTACTGTCCTAACATACTCTAAATTTATGCTTTCGCCGTAAAACCTTTTTGAAATCGTAAAACGTGGTTAGATTAAGGAGATGTTTATCTTTCAAAGGGTGTAAAATAGTTGTATGTTTGAAAAATTTGAATTTTGACATTTATTTGGATTCAAATTTGCCGCTCTTGAAATGCACCTGCTGTTGATGGAGTGCACCACGGGTGGCACGCTAGCGTCCCACCTAGCCCATAGAGGTTAAACCATGTGAAGAGATGGCGTGATTAATGGGGAACCAATTATTTGTCTCCACAATGTCTGTGCGCAAGTTACTCCCTTCAGTGAGCTTGTCCAAGAGTGGAGTCAAGAGGGGGTTTACTTGAGATGGGAGTATCTAGAGTTGACAATTGATTTATGCCATTGGATGAGTTGGTGTTTTTGTACTATGAGGTACCAGGAACGAGATTAGAACCTCGTCATTAGGGACCAAACTGAACAATAATTTATAGGGAATGTTATCTGGCTAAGGGATAGTCCTTTCTCAAGTATAAGGTCCCTTTGTGAACTGTTTCTAAGATCTGTGGTTTGTCATGTACGTTGAGAGGGGTGGATCTTGGCTATAAAAGCTCTTTGTACATTTGTGTAGCTTTTCAATGGTTCATTAGAGATAGCGCATCATTGAAAGTCAAGTGCTTTTGCAAAAACATCTTAATTATTAAAGATGTAGTTTACGTATAATTCTGACTGGTGTGTGAAGTTTGTAACTCTCCTCATTTGGTAATGCAGAAATTAGCCACCACATATGTTAACCTCTCTAGGCTAGGCGGGACGAATTCGTCCCACCTACGTAACAGCCACGGCTATCCTGTGGCGCGATTTTCAAAACCTTAAAAATCCTATTACTTCAATTTCTCAAACATATGACTATTTTACAGCCATTTAAAGATAAGACTCTCGTTAATCTAACCACACTGTCCGATTTCAAAAAGGCTTTACAACGAAAGCAAAACATTAGATTATGTCAGCAGAGTACCAAGCCAGAAATAATCAGACACCCATTTTTCAAGCCAGCATATAATGTCACCAAAACCCAGAAGACAGCTAAATGCAGCACTCACCTTTGATGATCTTCATCAGATGACAACCCTAGGACATTATGTTATACAATACATGCATGTTTTGTTCAATCAAGTTCATATTTATATCAAAAACCAGCTTTTTTTACATTAGCATGTGACGTTCAGAACTAGCATACTTCCGGGGAATTCGCTAAAATTTTACTAAATTACTCACGATAAACGTTCACAAAAAGCATAACAATTATTTTAAGAATTATAGATACAGACCTCCTCTATGCACTCGATATGTCCGATTTTAAAATAGCTTTTTGGTGAAAGCACATTTTGCAATATTCTAAGTACATAGCCCAGGCATCACGGGCTCGCTATTTAGACACCCGGCAAGTTTAGCACTCACCATAATCATATTTACTATTATAAAAATTTCATTACCTTTTGTTGTCTTCGTCAGAATACACACCCAGGACAGCTACTTCAATAACAAATGTTGGTTTGGTCCAAAATAATCCATCGTTATATCCGAATAGCGGCGTTTTGTTCGTGCGTTCCAGACACTATCCGAAATAGTAAAGAAGTGTCACGCGCTTGGCGCAATTCGTGACAATAAAATTCTAAGTATCCCATTACAGTACTTCGAAGCATGTCAACCGCTGTTTAAAATCAATTTTTACGACATTTTTCTCGTAGAAAAGCGATAATATTCCGACAGGGAATCTCCTTTTCGGCAAACAGAGGAAAAAATCCCAAAGGCGGGGGCGGTCGGGGTCACGCGCATAAGCTAGTGTCTCTTGATCGGCCACTTGAGAAAGGCGATAATGTGTTTCAGCCTGGGGCTGGAATGACGACATTCTGTTTTTTCCCGGGCTCTGAGCGCCTATGGACGACGTGGGAAGTGTCACGTTAGAGCAGAGATCCTTAGTAAATGATAGAGATGGAAAAGAAGTTCAACAAATGGTCAGACAGGCCACTTCCTGTAAAGGAATCTCTCAGGTTTTGACCTGCCATTTGAGTTCTGTTATACTCACAGACACCATTCAAACAGTTTTAGAAAATTTAGGGTGTTTTCTATCCATATGTAATAAGTATATGCATATTCTAGTTACTGAGTAGGAGTGGTAACCAGATTAAATCGGGTATGTTTTTTATCCAGCCGTGTCAATGCTGCCCCCTAGCCCTAACAGGTTAATAAACATTTGAACATAATAAATAAACATTTGAACTTTCAGGAAAAAATTGTAATGTCTGTAAAACAACAATCAAAAACACTCAATGGGTGATTAACATGTTTTATTTGACTTGATTAAACATTAACATACAACACAAAGGGAGGGTATTCATCATAACTGGACCAGTTTGCCGTATTCTATGTATTATTCAGTATAGTATTATGAAAATAAAAGGTGGGAAACCAAAATAAATCTAGCCCAGTCTTCTGCTATGTATATCATAACAGAGTTTAAGACTAAAGTATATAGAATGGAATGGTTAATTCCTTAACGCATATATTTGTACACTGCACGCTTTGCATTAGATATATTAGACATCAGCAAACAACAAGAAAGGGAAATACATTTTACAATGTTTATAATGTAGCACAGTTTTGCCAGGCAATTTTGTTATCTAGCATTATCAAGGTTGGGTGATTGAGCCCCTTTACACACATCTCCTTCTCAACTGACTAGAGAGAGTGTTTTGCCTGAGAACTAAGTCAGTACTAGCACTGTCCCTATAACTGTCCCTAGCACTGTCCCTATAACTGTCCCTAGAACTGTCCCTATAACTGTCCCTATAACTGTCCCTAGCACTGTCCCTAGCACTGTCCCTAGCACTGTCCCTAGCACTGTCCCTAGAACTGTCCCTAGAACTGTCCCTATAACTGTCCCTAGCACTGTACCTAGCACTGCCCCTAGCACTGTCCCTATGTAGAACTGTCCCTATGTAGAACTGTCCCTAGCACTGTCACTAGCACTGTCCCTATAACTGTCCCTAGCACTGTCACTAGCACTGTCAGTAGCACTGTCCCTAGCACTGTCCCTGTAACTGTCCCTAGCACTGCCCCTATAACTGTCCCTAGCACTGTCCCTAGAACTGTCCCTAGCACTGTCCCTAGAACTGTCCCTAGCACTGTCCCTAGCACTGTCCCTAGAACTGTCCCTAGAACTGTCCCTAGAAATGTCACTAGCACTGTCCCTATGTAGAACTGTCCCTAGAACTGCCACTAGAACTGTCCCTAGAACTGTCCCTAGAACTGTCCCTAGCACTGTCCCTATGTAGAACTGTCCCTAGAACTGTCCCTATGTAAAACTGTCCTTAGAACTGTCCCTAGAACTGCCACTAGCACTGTCCCTATGTAGAACTGTCCCTAGAACTGCCACTAGCACTGTCCCTAGAACTGTCCCTATGTAGAACTGTCCCTAGAACTGTTCCTAGAACTGTCCCTAGCACTGTCCCTATGTAGCACTGTCCCTAGAACTGTCCCTAGAACTGTCCCTAGCACTGTCACTAGCACTGTCCCTATGTAGAACTGTCCCTAGAACTGTCCCTAGAACTGTCCCTAGCACTGTCACTAGCACTGTCCCTAGAACTGTCCCTAGCACTGTCCCTAGCACTGTCCCTATGTATCACTGTCCCTAGCACTGTCCCTAGAACTGTCCCTAGAACTGTCCCTAGAACTGTCACTAGCACTGTCCCTAGCACTGTTCCTAGCACTGTCCCTATGTAGCACTGTCCCTAGCACTGTCCCTATGTAGCACTGTCCCTAGCACTGTCCCTAGAACTGTCCCTAGAACTGTCACTAGCACTGTCCCTAGAACTGTTACTAGCACTGTCCCTAGCACTGTCCCTAGAACTGTCCCTAGAACTGTCCCTAGAACTGTCACTAGCACTGTTACTAGCACTGTCCCTAGCACTGTCCCTAGAACTGTCCCTAGCACTGTCCCTATGTAGAACTGTCCCTAGCACTGTCCCTAGCACTGTCCCTATTTAGAACTGTCACTAGCACTGTCCCTATATAGCACTGTCACTAGCACTGTCCCTATATAGCACTGTCACTAGCACTGTCCCTATATAGCACTGTCACTAGCACTGTCCCTATATAGAACTGTCCCTAGCACTGTCCCTATGTAGCACTGTCCCTAGCACTGTCCCTAGAACTGTCACTAGCACTGTTACTAGCACTGTCCCTAGAACTGTCCCTAGAACTGTCACTAGCACTGTTACTAGCACTGTCCCTATATAGAACTGTCCCTAGCACTGTCCCTATGTAGCACTGTCCCTAGCACTGTCCCTAGAACTGTCACTAGCACTGTTACTAGCACTGTCCCTATATAGAACTGTCCCTAGCACTGTCCCTATGTAGCACTGTCCCTAGCACTGTCCCTAGCACTGTCCCTAGCACTGTCACTAGCACTGTCCCTAGAACTGTCCCTAGCACTGTCCCTAGAACTGTCCCTAGAACTGTCACTAGCACTGTTACTAGCACTGTCCCTAGCACTGTCCCTAGAACTGTCCCTAGCACTGTCCCTAGAACTGTCCCTAGAACTGTCACTAGCACTGTTACTAGCACTGTCCCTAGCACTGTCCCTAGAACTGTCCCTAGCACTGTCCCTATGTAGAACTGTCCCTAGCACTGTCCCTAGCACTGTCCCTAGCACTGTCCCTAGAACTGTCCCTAGCACTGTCCCTAGCACTGTCCCTAGCACTGTCCCTATGTAGAACTGTCACTAGCACTGTCCCTATATAGCACTGTCACTAGCACTGTCCCTATATAGCACTGTCACTAGCACTGTCCCTATATAGCACTGTCACTAGCACTGTCCCTATATAGCACTGTCACTAGCACTGTCCCTATATAGCACTGTCACTAGCACTGTCCCTATATAGCACTGTCACTAGCACTGTCCCTATGTAGCACTGTCACTAGCACTGTCCCTATATAGCACTGTCACTAGCACTGTCCCTATGTAGCACTGTCCCTAGAACTGTCCCTAGAACTGTCACTAGCACTGTCCCTATATAGCACTGTCACTAGCACTGTCCCTATGTAGCACTGTCCCTAGAACTGTCCCTAGAACTGTCACTAGCACTGTTACTAGCACTGTCCCTAGCACTGTCCCTAGAACTGTCCCTAGAACTGTCACTAGCACTGTTACTAGCACTGTCCCTAGCACTGTCCCTAGAACTGTCCCTAGCACTGTCCCTAGAACTGTCACTAGCACTGTTACTAGCACTGTCCCTAGCACTGTCCCTAGAACTGTCCCTAGAACTGTCACTAGCACTGTTACTAGCACTGTCCCTAGCACTGTCCCTAGAACTGTCCCTAGCACTGTCCCTAGAACTGTCCCTAGAACTGTCACTAGCACTGTTACTAGCACTGTCCCTAGCACTGTCCCTAGAACTGTCCCTAGAACTGTCACTAGCACTGTCACTAGCACTGTCCCTAGCACTGTCCCTAGAACTGTCCCTAGCACTGTCCCTAGAACTGTCCCTAGAACTGTCACTAGCACTGTTACTAGCACTGTCCCTAGCACTGTCCCTAGAACTGTCCCTAGCACTGTCCCTATGTAGAACTGTCCCTAGCACTGTCCCTAGCACTGTCCCTAGCACTGTCCCTAGAACTGTCCCTAGCACTGTCCCTAGCACTGTCCCTAGCACTGTCCCTATGTAGAACTGTCACTAGCACTGTCCCTATATAGCACTGTCACTAGCACTGTCCCTATATAGCACTGTCACTAGCACTGTCCCTATATAGCACTGTCACTAGCACTGTCCCTATATAGCACTGTCACTAGCACTGTCCCTATATAGCACTGTCACTAGCACTGTCCCTATATAGCACTGTCACTAGCACTGTCCCTATGTAGCACTGTCCCTAGAACTGTCCCTAGAACTGTCACTAGCACTGTCCCTATATAGCACTGTCACTAGCACTGTCCCTATGTAGCACTGTCCCTAGAACTGTCCCTAGAACTGTCACTAGCACTGTCCCTATATAGCATTCTTTATGGCATTGACTACTTCTTTTGCCTCCTCTAGTGTTAACAACTCATCATGGAGAAAAGGTGCGATACCCTCACATGCATGGAGTCTATCCTTTAATACTCCCTCTTCAACTACGAGGGTGCTGTCAACTGGCAGATGGAATGCCAGGGTCACATTGTCCCACATGAAATGTTCATAACCATGTCCTAGTTCTTCTGTTTCAACTGTTCCACTCTCTCGGTTGATGATCAGCTTCTTTGTATGGGTTCCACATATTGCTTCTGCACGCCAGACAATTTTGCCATCTTTATAAATGCATATTGCCTCATCATCCTCATCAGCAAGAAGTGGGCAGTCATCAAACTCTGTCACCTCTGGACTGTGGAGAACCACTACGTACATGATCTCCTGCTTGTAAACCACGGTTTCATAGACTCTCAGGACAGGCTTCTCTCCCTCACAGATCTGCTCTGTGTACATCTGCATGAGATCCTCCAAGGGGAAGGTAAACTTAAAGTTCCCATACCGAGATCCCTGTTGGAAGACAGGGGAGGTGGTGAATTCCCTCAGGAATGGATTGTGTCTTTTTTCTTCCCCCATTTTTGGGTCAAAGGAAAGCTGTTCCTTTTCAAGGAAGCGATTCTCTGCTGCCTCAATTTCACCTTCTGTAATGTGAAGAGCCCACCATGAGAAACTCCCTCTTTGCCCTGCTGTAAATCCACTCAAATCCATGATTCCTGTCAGGCCTGTTGGAGTGGTTACGTGACAGACTTTGTCCACGTGAAATTCCGCTTTGTCAGCTTTGGGGTATAGTGGAATGTCTTTTAAAATAAGACGTCTATAACTTTGTGGGGTTTTAACCATTTTCAAGGTTTCTATATTCTTATGCTCCCCACGGTAATACGTCTCCATTTTTTCTCTTCTGTTTTCTCGCTGCATTTTCTTTCCCTGAAAAGAGGAAAGTTGACAATTAGATTAATCGTGTGTGTATCTCTTTATTTATCTAGATTGTTTACACAAATTCATTATGAGGTGATGACAAATGTTCTAATATAAAGGTTTAGATGGAGCTGTATGGAACAATATGAAAGTCCTTAAGATCGACATGATAGTTGTAAACATTTTGAAGCTATATCGTTTATTTACAGAGACAAAAGACAACACAAACTTGAATTGTGTGTTACAATAGGGTGAGACAGTATAAGTTCACAAGGTTTATTTCTATTTGATATTATTCTATAATCAATGGGTATAGAGTATATCAAACAAAACATGAAAATGAAATTATAACAAAATAAGATTACTTTCTAAAAGAGATACCATTGTAATGAGTTGTATCAATTCAGTGTTTGTAATGTGTTTTAGACAAAGACACAATATTTATTGCACACAACTCCTGGAAGCAATCATCTCTACAACTAAACATATTTATAATCTAAAGACATTTGTATGATGTGTTCCTTTTATACTGTACATAAACAATACTAAATGAGGTGTTTTTTCAGTCAAACCATTAGCTAAATAAATGTACTAAAATGTATTATTCTAAAACACAAACTAAACAAGCATTTCTATAACAGCCTTTGGATACCTTCTTTGTGTGCAGTAGGGTACTTAACTTGAGAGTATGTTTCAGTAAGTAAGACCTAGCAAATACTAACTGTATCTCTTGTCTTACCTTAACCAATAAGGCATGAGGGGGTGTGTTATATGGCCAATATACCACAGCTAAGGGCTGTTCTAAGACAATGCGGAGTGCATGGATACAGCCCTCAGCTGTGGTATATTGGTCATATATCACAGAGGTGGTAAACAGAGGTGGTAAACTGGTTACCAACTTAATTAGAACAGTAAAAATACATGTTTTGTCATACCCGTGGTATACGGTCTGATATACCACAGCTGTCAACCAATCAGCATTCAGGGCTGGAACCACCCAGTTTACAATTAAATGTATAATACGTTTGCTTGGTTAAGTATTTATGCCCTGTCACTAAAACAGTCACACCCTGTCATAGTTGCACTCCGCATACTGTACTGTAGGTTATATAGACTATATGACCAAAAGTATGTGGACACATGCTTGTTGAACATCTCATTACAAAATTATGGGCATAAATATGGAGTTGGTCCACTCTTCTGGGAAGGTTTTTCACACCTTTGCCATATCAGGCCACAGAATCATGTTCAACATCAATAGTACAGAATGTGTCACAAATGCAACATGACAAACACTACTATGCAGCAGAGATCTGAATCAAAGGGGGTCTCTATACAGATCTGAATCAATAGTTTTCTCTATACAGGTCTGAATCAATAGGGGTCTGAATCAATAGGGGTCTCTATACAGATATGAATCAATAGGAGTCTCTATACAGATCTGAATCAATAGGTTTCTCTATACAGGTCTGAATCAATAGGGGTCTGAATCAATAGGGGTCTCTATACAGATATGAATCAATAGGGGTCTCTATACAGATATGAATCAATAGGAGTCTCTATACAGATCTGAATCAATAGGTTTCTCTATACAGGTCTGAATCAATAGGGGTCTGAATCAATAGGGGTCTCTACACAGATCTGAATCAATAGGGGTCTCTACACAGATCTGAATTAATAGTGGTGAATGTGCATGTGTGTGAGTGTTTTTGTGTGTGTGTGTTTAAATTTTTAAATGTTATTTGTCACAAGCACAAGCACAGTTAAATGATCAACTTGCAAGCCCTGCTGTGTTAAGGCAGATATCTGGGGAAGGGTCCCAAAATACGTCTGCAGCATTGAAGTTCCCCAAGAACACAATGGCCTCCATCATTCTTAAATGGAAGAAGTTTGGAACCACCAAGACTCTTCCTAGAGCTGTCCACATGGCCAAACTGAAGGGCCTTGGTCAGGAAGGTGACCAAGAACTTGATGGTCATTCTGACAGAGCTCCAGAGTTCCTCTGTGGAGATGGGAGAACCTTCCAGAAGGACAACCATCTCAGCAGCACTCCAGCAATAATGCACTTATGGTAGAGTGACCAGACCGAAGCCACTCATCAGTAAAAGGCACATGACAAGCCGCTTGGAGTTTGTCAAGAGGCACCTAAAGGACTCTCAGACCATGAGATACAAGATTCGCTGGTCTGATGAAACCAAGATTGAACTATTTGGCCTGAATGTCAAGCGTTACATCTGTTAGAAACTTGGCACCATCCCTACGGTGAAACATGGTGGTGGCAGCATCATGCTGTGGGGATGTTTTTCAGCGGCAGGGACCAGGAGACTAGTCAGGATTGAGGGAAAGCTGAACGGAGCAAAGTACAGAGAGCTCCTTGACAAAAAACCTGCTCCAGAGTGCTCAGGACCTTAGACTGGGGCGAAAGTTCGCCTTCCAACAGGACAATAACCCTAAGCACACAGCCAAGACAATGGAGTGGCTTCAGGACAAGTCTCTGAATGTCCTTGAGTGACCCAGCCAAAGCCTGGACTTGAACCCGATCGAACATCTCTGGAGAGACCTGAAAATAGCTGTGCAGCGACGCTCCCCATCCAACCTGACAGAGCTTGAGAGGATCTGCAGAGAAGAATGGGAGAAACTCCCCAAATTCAGGTGTGCGAAGCTTGTAGTGTCATACCCAAGAAGAATCGAGGCTTTAATCACCGCCAAAGGTGCTTCATCAAAGTACTGAGTAAAGGGTCTGAATACATCTGAATACAAAATGTGGAAAAAGCTAAAATATCTTGATTGAATAAGTATTTAACCCCATTCTTATGGCAAGCCTAAATCCTTTCAGTAGTAAAAATGTTCTTAAGTCACATAATAAGTTGCATGGACTTGCATGTGTGTAATAATAGTGTTTAACATCATTTTTTTATGAATACCTCATCTCTGTACCCCATGCATACAATTAATTCTCAGTTTCATTGGTCGAGCAGTGAATTTCAAACACAGATTCAAACACAAAGACTAGGAGGTTTTCCAATGCCTCGCTAAGAAGGGCACCTGTTGAAAGAAATGTAATAATAATAATTAACCTGACATTGAAATGCCTTTGGGCATGGTGAAGTTATTAATTCCACTTTGGATGGTCTATCAATACACACAGTCCCTACAAAGAAAGAGGCAACCTTTCATTATTTTATAAAATTGGTAGTTACAGTTTTGCCTCCTCGCTGCAACTCCCGTACGGACCCGGGAGAGGCGAAGGTCAAGAGCCGTGCCTCCTCCGAAACACAACCCAGCCAAGCTGCTTCTTGACACAATGCCCGCTTAACCTGGAAGCCAGCCGCACCAATGTGTCAGAGGAAACACCGTACACCTGCAACCGTGTCAGCATGCATTGTGCCCCATGTCACTAGTGTGCGATGGGACAAGAACATCCCTGCCGGCCAATCCCTCCCCTAACCCGGACGACGCTGGGCCAATTGTTCGCCACCCCATGGGTGTCCCGGTCGCAGCCGGCTGCGAGAGAGCCTGGACACAAACCAGTATCTCTAGTGGCACAGCTAGCACTGCAATGCAGTGCCTTAGACCACTGCGCCACTTGGGAGTTGGGAGGCAAAGGCAACCTTTCTAACTCAGTTGCTGGAGAGGAAGGAAACCACTCAGGGATTTCACCATGAGGCCAATGGTGACTTTAGAACAGTTACAGAGTTTAAAGGCTGTGCTAGTAGAAAACTGAGGAGACAGTTTTGACTTAAATCGTTTTGAAAATCTATGGCAAGATTTGAAAATGTCTGCAATGATCAGCAACCAACTTGAAAGAAATTGAAGAATAATAAATAAATAAATAAATTGCAATTATTGTAAAATCCAGGTGTGCAAAGCTCTAAGAGACGTACCCAGAAACACTCACAGCTCCCAAAGGTGATTCTAGCATGTTTTGACTCAGGGGTGTGAATACTTATATAAATGAGATATTTCTGTATTTCATTTTCAATAAATTTGCAAACATTTCTAAAAACATGTTTTCACTTTGTCATTATGGGGTATTGTGTGTTGATTGGTGAATCAATTTTGAATTGGAATAAATCAAGGGGTATGAATACTTTCTGAAGACACCATATTACACGTTTTTACATTAAACCTCAATTAACTGAACAAGTTAACTCTGATTTGTTTCATATTTGCATGTGTTTTATCTTTATCTACCCCATTTGACATCATCTAAGGAGTTTGTGTTGTGTCCACCATCGGTTGAGACACAAGATGCTCTTGAATACAGGGTGGATGTCATGTTGTGGCTGATAAATGTACTAAAATGGGATTCAAATGTATATTTCACCTTTCAAATGGTACCTCAAAGATGGTTGGAGGACCACACATCAGAATGTTGACTTGAATGGGAAAATACAGTTGAAATCAGAAGTTTACATACACCTTAGCCAAATACATTTAAACTCAGTTTTTCACAATTCCTGACATTTAATCCTAGTAAAAATTCCCTTTCTTAGGTCAGTTAGGATCACCACTTTATTTTAAGAATGTGAAATGTCAGAATAATAGTAGAGAGAATGATTTATGTCAGCTTTTATTTATTTCATCACATTCCCAGTGGGTCAGAAGTTTACTTACACTCAATTAGTATTTGGTAGCATTGCCTTTAAATTGTTTAACTTGGGTCAAACGTTTCGGGTAGCCTTCCACAAGCTTCCCACAATAAATTGGGTGAATTTTGGCCCATTCCTCCTGACAGAGCTGGTGTAACTGGTTCAGGTTTGTAAGCCTCCTTGCTAGCACACACTGTTTTTGTTCTGCCCACAAGTTTTCTATGGAATTGAGGTCAGGCTTTCTGATGGCCACTCCAATACCTTGACTTTGTTGTTGTTTAAGCCATTTTGCCACAACTTTGGAAGTATGCTTGGGGTCATTGTCCATTTAGATGACCCATTTACGTCCAAGCTTTAACTTCCTGACTGATGTCTTGAGATGTTGCTTCAATATATCCACATAATTTCCCTCCTCATGATGCCATCTATTTGGTGAAGTGCACCAGTCCCTCCTGCCGCAAAGCACCCCCACAACATGATGCTACCACCCCCCGAGCTTCACGGTTGGGAGGGTGTTCTTTGGCCTGCAAACATCCCCCTTTTTCCTCCAAACATAACGATGGTCATTATCGGACAAGCAGTTCTATTTATGTTTCATCAGACCAAAGGACATTTCTCCAAAAAGTATAATCTTTGTCCCAATGTGCAAAACGTAGTCTGGCTTTTTTATGGCGGTTTTGGAGCAGTGGCTTCCTTCCTTGCTGAGCGGCTTTTTAGGTTATGTTGATATAGGACTCGTTTTACTATGGATATAGATACTTGTGTACCTGTTTCCTCCAGCATCTTCACAAGACCTTTGCTGTTGGTCAGGGATTGATTTGCACGTTTCCCACCAAAGTACGTTAATCTCTAGGAGACAGAACGCGTCTCCTTCTTCAGTGGTATGACGGCTGCGTGGTCCCATGGTGTTTATACTTGCGTGCTGTTGTTTGTACAGATGAAAGTGGTACCTTCAGGCGTTTGGAAATTGCTCCCAAGGATGAACCAGACTTCTGGAGATCTTGGCTGATTTCTTTTGAATTGCCCATGATGTCATGCAAAGAGGCACGGAGTTTGAAGGTAAGCCTTGAAATACATCCACAGGTACACCTCCAATTGCCTCAAATTATGTCAATTAGCCTATCAGAAGCTTCTAAAGCCATGAAATCATTTTCTGGACTTTTCCAAGCTGTTTAACCCTCCCGTTGTCCTCCCATTCTGCCTACTCCCCGTGTCACCAGCGGGTCGTCCCGTCTCGGCTAAAGGCCCAGCGGGCACAAGTGTGACAGTACGCGTGCGAACAGTCTTTGCAGACTGTATTTCTTACACCTGCAGCACGTGTGTGTCGTTGGCGTCCTTCTTGGGAGGGCAGAGCTGACACCTCTTCCTCTTACTAGCCACTAGCGGGGCGGCGTCCGGGCCAGCGGCGTGCTCCCGGGCTCGCGGAGGAGCCGCGTCGTCGTCCGCACTCCGCTTCGGTGGCGGGGGAGACGCTGCCTTCTTTGTATCAAGGGCTTGACAAGCGCCTTTCCCAGCTGCTCCAGGAACACCCTCCTCTTGTTCCGCTTCCGAGGCATCCAGTCGGGCTTGATCTCTCACCATATGACAAAGGAGTTGTAGGAGGACACGTCGAGGATGTTGTGGAAGATGACCAGGGGCCAGCGGGCAGTCATCCGTCTGCAGCTGTAGGTGCCGACCACCTTGTCTAGGTTGTCCACGCCGCCCTTGTTGCAGTTGTAGTCTAGGATGAGGGCCGGCTTCCGGTCATGGCGATCGCTAACGTCGGGCTCCGTGTGCAGCGTGCTCAGGAGTAGCACGTTCTTATTTCTCTTTGCCAGGTAGGACACTAGAGTGGCGGTGGGCGTGAAGGCGAACCTGGAGGACGAGACCTGTCTGCCCTTTGACTGGAGCAGCGCGGGAGGGAGCTCGGGCTTGTTCTTTCGCACCGTGCCAACCATGGTGAGGTTCCTCTCGAGGAGCCGCTGGCCGAGTTCGTAGGAGGTGAAGAAATTGTCACAGGTGACGTTGTGACCACCCGGCAGCCCCTGCGTGAGATCGAGGACGACGCGCGCTCCCTGGTTCTTCTCGGGGGCTCCACCGGCCGCCTTACCGATGTAGACTTGCATCTTCCAAGCATAGCTGGACATGGCGTCGCAGGCCACCCACGACTTGATGCCGTATTTGGCCGGCTTGCTGGGACTGTACTTGTCGGAAAGGACAGCGTCCTTTTGGGAGAGGGAGAGGAAGGAAGGAGATTAGCGGCGTCGTTGACGACGCCACTACTGATGCTGCTGCTGCTGTCGCTACCTCTCTATACTACCACTGGCTCATCATTGGGGCGCACGGCGTTTATGTTACATGCTGATGCTGATGCTCTTGCTGCTGCTGCTACTGCTACTACTGCTACTGCTGATGCTACCTCTCTATACTACACATACACAGATACACAGATACATAGACAGTACCTCTGACCTGGACCAGTTGTTGGTCCACTGTCAAGTCAGACCCCGGGTTGAGAGGAAGGAGATTAGCAACGTCATGCTGCTGATGCTACTGCTGCTGATGCTACTGCTGCTGATGCTACTGCTGCTGATGATGCTGCTGCTGCTGCTGACGCCACCTCTCTATAATACCGCTGGCTCATCATTGGGGATGCACGGCGTTTATGTTACACGCTGACGCTACCTCTCTATAGTACACATACATACGTACAGATACACACAGATACACAGACTACCTCTGAACGGGACCAGTTGTTCGTCCACCGTCAAGTCGGACCCCGGGTTGTAGAGGGCCGGCAGTCGCTCCTCCCACAGGTCCCAGACCTCTCTTATGGCCGCCAGTCTGTCGGTGGCGAGTCTCGCGGGTCTCGACCGGCGGTCGTTGAATCGCAGCAGCCTCGAGTACTTGTGAAAGACCTTGAGTGGCATGGTGGCTCGGAACACGGTCCTGCCGCTCTCCGCGTCCCACAGGCTGGCCGCGGCCTCGCCTCGGGACCTGTAGACGCCCGCTAGGATTAGCAGCCATAGGTAGGCACGCAGGTCGGTGGAGTCCATGGGTCGCCAGCTGTCGCTGTATTTTCTCACCCCCTGCAGATTTGTCATGTCCACAATGATCCTTTCTATCGCCGGCGTGACAAACAGCCGGAAGGTGGACTCGATGTCGAGCGCACGACGCGGCGTAGGCCGTGGGGCCAGGCGTCACCGCGGGGCCGGGGTGGCGGACGGCGCGGGGCAGGTCCGGGCCGCGATAGGCCACGAAGGATCATTTGATTTTGCCGGTTTTTGACAGCAACGTCTCCCTTCGGGCTTGGCCGGCCGCCGCCGTGTCCTCTCGCTCTGACTCTCTGTCTCACTCTTGGGCAGCGGCCGTGTCTCCCTCTCGCTCTTCCTCCTCCTCCAAAGAAGAAGAAGAGGAGCACGACCGCGAGGCCGAGTCGTCCGCGTCACGTTCGGGGTCGTATTCCTCGCCGTCTTCGTCTTCCGAAACGTCCTCCTCTTCTGGATCGCAGTAGTCTTCTTCGTCTTCTCGGTCGACACTGGAGGCTATCTGTTCCAGGACCTGAGCCGCGCTGAAACCAGGACTGCGAGGCGTCGGCGGCGGGTGGCGGCCTCACGCTCGGCGGGGGGTCATATTCCTCACCGTCCTCATCGTCGTCCTCATCGTCGTCCTCATCTTCTTCTTCTTCTTCTTCTTCCTGACAATATTAGTAGCCTCTCTACGGCCGGCCGACAGTGGCCACGTGAACGGCCGTTGCCCTCTTGCACACTGACACACCGCAGCTCCCAGGGGGTCGCTCTGACCCGGCCAAGACAACGGCAGGGGGGTTATAACTTACACATTGCTAATGCTGTGCCCAGCCCAGGGGGACGCTCTGACCCGGCCGAGACAACGGCAGGGGGGTTATAACATACACATTGCTAACGCTGCCCCGGGGTCCTCTGACCCGGCCTGGACACAGGGGAACAGCTCCTAACAGTAGTCTTGCTGGACATTTGAAAAAATCTGTTCTAGAACCTGTTCAGCTGTGAAACGCACAGTCATGGCTTCAGCACCTTGGAGAAGACCACATGTCTGGACATGTACGGACGTGTACCCATGACAATATTAATATCTTTTGTTTCCTACAGCTTACATGGATAAATGAATAAAGGCAACAGTTCACTTTTGTACTACTGGGGTCAGTCTAGGATAGGTCATCACATTCCAAGTTGAATAATATCATGGAGGAGACTGTTTTCACTGCTCCACATGTCTGGACATGTACGGACGTGTACCAGTGACAATATTAGTATCTTTTCTTTCCTTTTCTTTCCTGTTTTGGCATTAAGGTTCAAAATGTCACTTTCTGACCACTTCTTCCATCGGCAAACATTTATGGAAAGGTGTGTTTAAATGAAAAGGGATCCTGTCAAAAAGTGATTGAATTCAAATGGATTTACCTCCTTTTCAGACCGCACCTAAGCAGACTTGACTGTCGTCTATTCAGTTGTCTGTCTCCCTCATGTTGTCTGTGCCGTGACAAGCCTTAATGCATATACATGTTTTTTAAATGCTCAATATGCCAGGTTAATAGAATATTTTTTATATTTAAACCCACTTGACTGACTGGACCTGAATTTTTCTACCACTAACTTCACACCTGTTTTGAAAATGTGATTTTCCTGTTCTCCTTCATTTAAGATCGTTGTGTTGTACATAGTTTTGTTGTTGTGAATACTGTCATTAGTATTGGTAGTAAATTGTGTACTCAACATAGGTTGATTGTCGTGTTATTCATGTAACAGTTACATTGCAACTTATTAACTTCTCTGGGCCAGTGGGACGCTTGCGTCCCACCTACTCAACAGCCAGTGTAATGCCGTGGCGCGATATTCAAATACCTTAGAAATGCTATTACTTCAATTTCTCAAACATATGACTATTTTACACAATTTTAAAGACAAGACTCTCATTAATCTAACCACACTGTCCGATTTCAAAAAGGCTTTACAACGAAAGCAAAACATTAGATTATGTCAGCAGAGTACCCAGCCAGAAATAATCAGACACCCATTTTTCAAGCTAGCATATAATGTCACAAAAACCCAGAAGACAGCTAAATGCAGCACTAACCTTTGATGATCTTCATCAGATGACAATCCTAGGACATTATGTTATACAATACATGCATGTTTTGTTCAATCAAGTTCCTATTTATATCAAAAACCAGCTTTTTACATTAGCATGTGACTAGCATGTGACTAGCATTCCCACCGAACACTTCCGGTGAATTTACTAAATTACTCACGATAAACGTTCACAAAAAACATAACAATTATTTTAAGAATTATAGATACAGAACTCCTTTATGCACTCGCTATGTCCGATTTTAAAATAGATTTTCGGTGAAAGCACATTTTGCAATATTCTGAGTAGATAGCCCGGCCATCACAGGCTAGCTATTTTGACACCCACCAAGTGTGGTACTCACCAAACTCCGATTTACTATTAGAAAAGTTTGATTACCTTTGCTGTTCTTCGTCAGAATGCACTCCCAGGACTTCTACGTCAATAACAAATGTTGGTTTGGTTCCAAATAATCCATAGTTATATCCAAATAGCGGCGTTTTGTTTGTGCGTTCAAGACACTATTCGAAGGGTAAAGAAGGGTGACGCGCCCGACGCGTTTCGTGACAAAAAAATTCTAAATATTCCATTACCGTACTTCGAAGCATGTCAACCGCTGTTTAAAATAAATTTTTATGCGATTTTTCTCATAAAAAAGCCATAATATTCCGACCGGTAGTCGTTGTTTTCGTTCAAAGAGAGAGAAAGTAAACATGGTGTCGGCTCGTGCACGTGCCTCCAGTCTCATAGTATTCTGATCGACCACTATCCAAATGCGCTAATGTTTTTCAGCCATGGCCTGCAAAGCCACCATTCATCGTTCTGGCGCCTTCTGAGAGCCTATGGGAGCGTTAGAAAATGTCACGTTATGCCAGAGATCCCCTGTTTTGGTTAGAGATGATCAAGAAGGCCAAGAAATAGTCAGAGAGAGCGCTTCCTGTTTGGAATCTTCTCAGGTTTTGGCCTGCCAAATGAGTTCTGTTATACTCACAGACACCATTCAAACAGTTTTAGAAACTTTAGGGTGTTTTCTATCCAAATCAAACAATTATATGCATATTCTAGTTACTGGGCAGGAGTAGTAACCAGATTAAATCGGGTACGTTTTTTATCCGGCCGTGCAAATACTGCCCCCTATCCCCAACAGGTTAATGGACAATACTTAAGTTGTTTTTAATGATCTGTTACATTAAAGGTGCAATCTGGCATTCAAAAAATTAACAAAGCCGTCACCCTGCCATTCTTTGGGGGCAAACAGCCGAGGGATGGGGTAAGTTATATTCTTCAAGAAGCAATGGCTACAATATACATCATTCATTTAAAGCCCACAAATGCATGTACCAATCACAGATTTCTGCTTTAAATGTCTGGATACATTATTGCATAAAAATCCCTCAAAGAAGCAACAATGTCATTAATCACTAAGTCACTATACATTTTAGATAATGGTGTCAGAAATAACATATTTATTTGATTTCAGTTACATATAAACTTTATCAAAGATAATGCCACTATATCTATATATAATACATTAAACTCAATGGTTATTTGTGATCCAATCAAACCATTGCCATTCGAATGCACTAGGCAGCTATGCTATCGTAAATACAGTATCTTATGCATTCTAAATAACCGCCCATTTGGACAAGGAAAATGCAGTAAATATTTACTCTGAGCTGTGCTCCGATTGGTTGGTCGTTGATGGAAGGCCGGGTTGTCCTTTGAAGAATGTCTGGCGGTAGAACGGATACTCGGTAGTACTGTTGTCGTGTGGTAGCACGGATCCTTTGTCCTTCCTTTCCTAGCCCACGTTTACAGCTGCGGTTGCTAACGCAACGACTAGGAGGTATCACTTCTTTAGTGGATAAGAGTTCAAAGTTCACACCAAGTTGCCATACTTTAAGCTCATGCTATATTCTGGCTGGTATAGTCAAAATTCATCCTTCCGGGGTGTAGGTCGTCACCTTCACGTTGAAATTCGATGCTAATTTCGTTAGGTTCTTGTCATTCAACCAGAACTCACGCTGAGGTTGGCTTAGTTCTGTTGGTGATCTTGTCCTTTTAACGTGGGGACCGCCGTCCTCTTGTCCTTGGAACAGGAAGATACATTTTCATAACAGGGCTTATATAGTAGGGAAGAGAAGGGCGTGTTTCATAGTTTATAACCAATGTCTGTTCACTTGGGTGGGGCCTCTGAGTGAGCAGAGTTTCTCTATGACAAACCGTTCTCTCTTAAGAAGCTAAAATGACATTTAATCTTTTCACAAATAGTTTAATATTTAAACATTTAAATTGCACAACAATTCCATGTGATTCTGATAACTAGAATGTGTCGACTCAAGTTGAATAATATCATAGAGGGGATTGTTTTCACTGCTCCACATGTCTGGACAAGTTCAGACGTGTAGTTCAACTTTTGTACTGCTGGGGTCAGTCTAGGACAGGTCATCACATTCCATGTTGAATAATATCATGGCGGGGACTGTTTTCACTGCTCCACATGTCTGGACATGTACGGACTGGACGTGTACCCATGACAATATTAGTATCTTTTCTTTCCTACAGCTTACATGGATACATGAATAAAGGCAACAGTTCACTTTTGTACTACTGGGGTCAGTCTAGGACAGGTCATTGAAAATTCAAGTTGAATAATATAATGGAAGGGATTGTTATCCTTGATGTTAATTAAAGAAAGTCTCACTGCCTCCTTCTTACAAATCATCCACAAAATATACAAATGTAATAAAACTTGGTTCAACACAGTGGCGGGTCATTTTGACCCGAGGACAGCGGGAGGGTTAAAGAATATCAAGAAACATTCTGTGGGACCCTGATTTAGCCCACTGCAGTAATAAGTTAAATGAGATCAAATTCAATCGTTTCTCTTTTCAAATTTTGAAGGCATGGATGTCTCATGGTTTGGTGGGGTATGCAAAGTGGGTCAACTTTGAGCACCTTTATCTCCTGAATGTTTTGACAGGTCCAAAACATGTTTTTTAAATGCTCAATATGCCAGGTTAACAGAATATTTTTATATTTAAACCAACTTGACTGACTGGACCTGAATTTTTCTACCACTAACTTCACACCTGTTTTGAAAATATGATTTTTCCTGTTCTCCTTCATTTAAGATCGTTGTGTTGTACATAGTTTTGTTGTTGTGAATACTGTCATTAGTATTGGTAGTAAATTGTATACTCAACATAGGTTGATTGTCGTGTTATTCATGTGACAGTTACATTGCAACTTATTAATGGACAATACTTAAGCTGTTTTTAATGATCTGTTACATTAAAGGGGCAATCTGGGATTCAAAAAATAACAAAGCCGTCACCCTGCCATTCTTTGGGGGAAACAGCCGAGGGATGGGGTACGTTATATTCTTCAAGAAGCAATGGCTACAATATATATCATTCATTTAAAAGCCCACAAATGCATGTACCAATCACAGATTTATGCTTTAAATGTCTGGATATATTATGGCAGAAAAATCCCTCAAAGAAGCAACAATGTCATTAATCACTAATTCAAAATACATTTTAGATAATTTTGTCAGAAGTAACGCATTTATTTGATTTTAGTTACATGTAAACTTTATCAAAGATGATGCCTATATCTATATTTAATACATTAAACTCATTGGTTATTTGTCATCCAATCAAATGAATGCACATTAAAAGACACTTGATTCAATCATATAACTGTATTTACCTGTTTTCAGTGGGCCGCAAGTTACTAGACTGGTGAATACAGTATGTAACACCTATTACTTGTTGATCCTTTCATGCAGCTGTCTTCAAATGTATAATATGTTTACTTGGGTGAGTATTAATGACCTGTTAATACAACCTCACCCTATCAGTGGTCTACTCTGTCACCAATATAACAGGTTATAACGTCACCGTGGATGACTAGACCTGTTAATAACACTACCCTATCAGTGGTCTACTCTGTCACCAATATAACAGGTTATAACGTCACCGTGGATGACTAGACCTGTTAATAATACTACCCTATCAGTGGTCTACTCTGTCACCAATATAACAGGTTATAACGTCACCGTGGATGACTAGACCTGTTAATAATACTACCCTATCAGTGGTCTACTCTGTCACCTATATAACAGGTTATAACGTCACCGTGGATGACTAGACCTGTTAATAATACTACCCTATCAGTGGTCTACTCTGTCACCAATATAACAGGTTATAACGTCACCGTGGATGACTAGCACCTGCTCTGCCCTACATAATGGTACATTATAATGAGATTAGTGGCACCCCACCCTACGGGCTGGAAATGAATGGATCTAATCATATGATTCAATTGAATTTCATCTTTGAGGACTGCCCATCTCATTAAACATATGTTATGGTTATTTTGCTCACTGCCAATTGCTCAGGCAAAATGTCACCCTATGTAAAATAAATAAAAAATGGTTACAAATGTGCGTGAAGAGTCTTCACTGAGTTCAGACTGGCTGTTGCTGGTTGGATGTATGGCTGTGGCTGAAAAGTATGAAGTATAGTTGTGTTGGAGAAATGGAGGATCTACAAGGGGATTGCTTGTGATGGGGACAGTTACGTGTCTGTTAGTGATGAGAGTCCCTCTCTGGTCCTCCTCCCCCAGCCATATTGTCTCCCAGCAGTCCCTCTCTGGCCCTTCTCCCCCAACCATGTTGTCTCACAGCAGTCCCTCTCCGGTCCTCCACCCCCAGCCATGTTGTCTCCCAGCAGTCCCTCTCTGGTCCTCCTCCCATAGCCACGTTGTGACTTCTGAAGGTAATTGGTTGCACCAGATCTTATTTAGGGGCTTCATAGCAAAGGGGGTGAAAACATACGCACCCACCACTTTTAAGTTTTAAATTTGTTTTAATTTTTTGAAACAAGTAATTTTTTTTCATTTCACTTCACCAATTTGGACTATTTTGTGTATGTCCATTACATGAAATCCAAATAAAAATATATTTAACCCTCCCGTTGTCCTGGCCCTGATCACAGGGTCCCCGCTGTCCTGGGGTCAAAGTGACCCGGGCGCCACTACCAAAAGGTGTATGTTATTTCTTTATTTTGCTGTGTAGCATCTTCGAGAGGGAGACAGCGAGAGCTGGTGCAAACATCTCCCCACTGGTTGAACCGGTTCCGCCACAGCCACTGTGCTACTATTGTCATGGGTATAAGTGCTTGCGTACATGTCGGGACGTGTGGGGCCAATGACCAGGGTGATATTATTGAACGTGTGAAAGGCTGAGCCGTCCTACACTGAGCCCCTTGGTACAAGGGCAGAGTTCACGTAAAGCCATTCCCATAAGACATGTGGCTCAGTGAACACAATAGCCTACTGTCGCTCAGTGAAGCCAATGTCATCCTCCAAGGTGTTATCGAACCTGTGATTGGGCAACCTGTCCTACACTGAGCCCAGTCCAGTCCAGTCCCTACATGTCCAGAAACATGGTCTTCCCTAAGGGGGCTGAAGCCATTAGCGAGAGGTTCACTGCAGAGCAGGTCCTAGAACAGCTTTCTTCAGATGTCCAGCAAGACTACTCGGATCCCAAAGAAGAAGAAGATGTGTCAGAAGACGAAGACGGGGAGGAATACGACGCCGAGCGGGACGCGTCCTCTTCAGAGGAAGACGAAGACGACAACATCAAATGGTCTTCTGTGGCCTATCACAACCAGGCCAGGCTGGCAGAGCGTAGGGGCCCGGGCATGACCCGGGAACCCACAACCTACGCCGTGTCCCATGCCCGTGACATGGAGTCGACATTCTCCCTGTTCATCACACCGGCAATACAAAGAATCATCTTGGACATGACAAATCTGGAGGGGGTCCGAAAATACGGAGACGGCTGGCAAGCCATGGACGGCACCGACCTGCATGCCTACATAGGGCTACTAATCTTAGCCGGTGTATACAGGTCCCGAGGTGAGGCCGCAGCCAGTCTATGGGATGCCGAGAACGGAAGGGCCATATTCCGTGCCACCATGCCGCTCAAGCTCTTTCACACCTACTCGAGACTGCTACGATTCGATGACCGTGAGTTGAGACCCGCAAGACGCGCCACGAACAAACTGACAGGCATAAGAGAGGTCTGGGACAAGTGGGTGGAGCGGTTGCCAGTCCTCTACAACCCAGGGCCTGACATGACAGTGGACGAGCAACTGATTCCATTCAGAGGTAGTGTGTGTGTGTATATATAATAAAGGTCATTTTCCACTACTGACTTGTGTGGCTGTTTCTGTGAAACCGATACTAATCCACACCCATCATCATCGTCATCATCGTGCTAAGCTCTTTTTTCCGTTTCCAAAGTTCGCTGTCCTTTCCGGCAGTACATGCCCAGCAAGCCAGCGAAATACGGGATCAAGTCATGGGTGGCTTGCGACGCCAAATCCAGCTACGTTTGGAAGATGCAAGTGTACACAGGGAAGGCGACCAGCGGAAGCCCAGAGAAGAACCAGGGGATGCGGGTTGTCCTGGATCTGACACAGGGACTGAGGGGTCACAATGTCACATGTGACAATTTCTAAACAGAGATCCAGCATGTTGGTTGTGGTTAACACAGTAACAACTAATTATTGAAGGTCAATTGTTCTATTTTATTTATTATCTCTTAGAAATAAAACATTTACTAACAGACACATCCAAACAGTCAGGTGATTTAATGCATCACATGAACATGTAGTTGTGATTTTACTTTACTTTATTTACTTCGCCACCATGGCCTTTTATTGCCTTTACCTCCCTTATCTCACATCATTTGCTCACATTGTATATAGTCTTAATTTTTTTCTACTGTATCATTGTTTGTATGTTGTTTTACTCCATGTGTAACTCTGTGTTTTTGTATGTTGTCGAACTGCTTTGCTTTATCTTGGCCAGGTCGCAATTGTAAATGAGAACTTGTTCTCAACTTGCCTACCTGGTTAAATAAAGGTGAAATAAATAAAATAAAAAAATTGATATTTTCACCTTTTCTCCATGTAGTGGAACTAATAATAATAATAATAACAATAATAATAATATTAATAATAATAATGTCTCACATTCTCTTTTAATAATTTCAAATTGTAAAATAACCACAATATATGAACAATATGTTTTTGAATTTGACTTGCCTACGCCCAGCTAGCGCCATTTTGTATGATTGAACTGTCACATAACTGTCCCAGGTGAAATGGACTTTTAGATCTGAGTGTTTTACTGTCAGTCACTATACTAAAATAACACCATACATTTAATTTCTCTACACACTTTACAATAATCCCTGGGAAGATTCTTACCTTGTAGCCTGAATTCACAACCAGAACATGTCAAGTCATTGAGATATTTTCCGTTGTGCTGAGAGAGCAGCTTCCTGATAACAAGTGGCTCTGTATCTATGTTCTAGGTACAGTTGATCTTTGGATGCAATAATATCTGGTCAAAGTCTAGTGACGCAACACCATAGTATATCATAAACATAACAGTAGTTTAACCTTTGGCCAGTAAAGGCCATGGCATAATATAAAATGTAGAATCATTATGATGGATCCAGGTTCATACTATAACATGTAGAATCATTATGATGGATCCAGGTTCATACTATAACATGTAGAATCATTATGATGGATCCAGTTTCAGCCTTTACCCATTGCCCTTCATTCTCTAGACTTCCAGGTAATACATAGATCTCCACCAGGTGAATCTCCTTGCTGGATTCATGTTGAAACAGCTATGAACAGGTGATCTTGGTTGGCCACTTGTATATTACTCTAAATTATAAAGCCTGTCTTGTTGTTCTTCTCTGCTGCAGATATAATGTCCAGCTTCTTGGACTTCTGAGACACGTGTGCTGTACAATGTATCACTGTGGCTTTAAATGCCATAAAATCCACTTTCTACACAAAGAGTGTATCCCAGTGCCGGAATTATGACATATATTGGGGGGACACATCCAATATTCAAATATGCTCAAAATATCCCCCCAATATATTGATATAAATAATATAAATAAATAAAAGATTTGCTGTGCTATTTCATTACTTTCAAATGTATTAAAAAGTGTAAAACTAGAATGTAATATGAGTGTTACGTAGGCTATATCACTGTCGATTGTGATGTTTTAACGTCAACGTCAATACGTCATTTTGCGCTGGAACTGTAATTGTGGAAATAAATAATATTTTGCTAAAAAGTGTCAGTAATTGCATGGAGTGGAAACAAAAGTTTTTGGTGAAAATGGACCGATTTGCGAGTGCTAATCAATCAACCATCACTAAAGTTAGCTATCATAGCTAAGTTACCTGGAACGTTAATTATCCACACATTCACCTAGCGACCACTAACGTTAGCTATCATAGCTAAGTTACCTGGAAAGTTAATTAGCCACACATTCACCCAGCGACCAACAATGGTGCTCACGGACGTATTCAACTAACGTTAATGTCTTTATTACGTTCTATTGGTCAGAAAGCCCAGGTGAAGTCTGAGTAAAGTGTCAATCATTTATGTTGTGCTGCATCTGTAATTTATGTAGACAGTAGTAGCTTTAATTTATTACATATTCCTATAGTATACTGTATAGCTGTTCTGTATAACTGTACTGTATAGGATACTGTATAGCTGTACTGTATAACTGTACTCTATAGTATACTGTATAGCTGTTCTGTATAACTGTACTGTATAGTATACTGTATAGTGTACTGTATAGCTGTACTGTATAACTGTACTCTATAGTATACTGTATAACTGTACTGTATAGTATACTGTATAGCTGTACTGTATAGGATACTGTATAGCTGTACTTCCTTATGATAAATAGCATTATTAGTGTTTGTTTGATTAAAGTGAAATCAGTTTTATTACAGTCAGCTTTCATTCACAGTGATGTCATCATGAGGAAGAGGAAGGGTGGCAGTGACCTTCATCAGTTTAGTAGAACAAGAGATGAGTCAACGTTTCTATAATAATCACCTGTCAGATGATAGAAGTCTACAGTAGAACAAGAGATGAGTCAACGTTTCTATAATAATCACCTGTCAGATGATAGAAGTCTACAGTAGAACAAGAGATGAGTCAATGTTTCTATAATAATCACCAGTCAGATGATAGAAGTCCACAGTAGAACAAGAGATGAGTAAATTTTTCTTGATATAATAATCATTGCCGTTCAGATTAGAAATGGTTAGTAATCCATTCCACATCATGGCAAGAAACACCACTTGTTTACTGATAATAATTATTTCATGTTCACTCTGGTGCGTTCAGAGAAAAGAGAGAGAGGGAGAGAGAGAGAGAGCATGAGGATGGTGACAGGGCAGGGAGAGAGAGAGCATGAGGATGGTGACAGGACAGGGAGAGAGAGAGAGCATGAGGATGGTGACAGGACAGGGAGAGAGAGAGCATGAGGATGGTGACAGGACAGGGAGAGAGAGAGCATGAGGATGGTGACAGGACAGGGAGAGAGAGAGCATGAGGATGGTGACAGGACAGGGAGAGAGAGAGAGAGAGCACGAGGATGGTGACAGGACAGGGAGAGAGAGAGCATGAGGATGGTGACAGGACAGGGATAGAGAGAGCATGAGGATGGTGACAGGACAGGGATAGAGAGAGAGCATGAGGATGGTGACAGGACAGGGATAGAGAGAGAGCATGAGGATGGTGACAGGACAGGGATAGAGAGAGAGCATGAGGATGGTGACAGAACAGAGAGAGAGAGAGCATGAGGATGGTGACAGGACAGGGATAGAGAGAGAGCATGAGGATGGTGACAGGACAGGGATAGAGAGAGAGCATGAGGATGGTGACAGGACAGGGATAGAGAGAGAGCATGAGGATGGTGACAGAACAGAGAGAGAGAGAGCATGAGGATGGTGACAGGACAGGGAGAGAGAGAGAGCATGAGGATGGTGACAGAACAGAGAGAGAGAGAGCATGAGGATGGTGACAGGACAGGGAGAGAGAGAGCATGAGGATGGTGACAGGACAGGGAGAGAGAGAGCATGAGGATGGTGACAGGACAGGGAGAGAGAGAGCATGAGGATGGTGACAGGACAGGGATAGAGAGAGCATGAGGATGGTGACAGGACAGAGAGAGAGAGAGCATGAGGATGGTGACAGGACAGGGAGAGAGAGAGCATGAGGATGGTGACAGAACAGAGAGAGAGAGAGCATGAGGATGCTGACAGGGCAGTGAGAGAGAGAGAGCATGAGGATGCTGACAGGGCAGTGAGAGAGAGAGAGCATGAGGATGCTGACAGGGCAGTGAGAGAGAGAGAGCATGAGGATGGTGACAGAACAGGGAGAGAGAGAGCATGAGGATGGTGACAGGACAGGGAGAACAGGTGACATGGAGGTGAGGGAGAAAAGGAGCAAATATTGATGGTTAAGACTGAATAATGACATCACAACAGTCTAATCCTAATGTTAATTTAAACTGAGATATTCCTCTAAGTATGGCTCCTCGTGTGTTTCAGATAATACATTCAAGCAGAGAGAGAGAGTTTGAGACAATGAGAGAGAGAGAGAGAGAGAGAGAGAGAGAGAGAGAGAGAGAGAGAGAGAGAGAGAGAGAGAGAGAGAGAGAGAGAGAGAGAGAGAGAGAGAGAGAGAGAGAGAGATGAAGGTGCAGGACAGGGAGGGGAGGAGCTAGTAATGGTATAACGATTATACTGGTCTCCATTACAACCTTGTCAAATAGGACACTCTACTTTCAGGAGTAATGGTACAAAGATTATACTGGTCTCCATTACAACCTTGTCAAATAGGACACTCTACTTTCAGGAGTAATGGTATAAAGATTATACTTGTCTCCATTACAAACCTGTCAAATAGGAATCTCTGCTTTCAGGGGAAATGGTTTAAAGATTATACTTGTCTCCATTACAACCCTGTCAAATAGGACACTCTACTTTCAGGAGTAATGGTATAAAGATTATACTGGTCTCCATTACAAACCTGTCAAATAGGAATCTCTGCTTTCAGGGGAAATGGTTTAAAGATTATACTTGTCTCCATTACAACCCTGTCAAATAGGACACTCTACTTTCAGGAGTAATGGTATAAAGATTATACTGGTCTCCATTACAACCCTGTCAAATAGGAATCTCTGCTTTCAGGGGAAATGGTTTAAAGATTATACTTGTCTCCATTACAACCCTGTCAAATAGGACACTCTACTTTCAGGAGTAATGGTTTAAAGATTATACTTGTCTCCATTACAACCCTGTCAAATAGGACACTCTACTTTCAGGAGTAATGGTATAAAGATTATACTGGTCTCCATTACAGCCCCTCCTTAAACGGGGTCATCTGTTTCTATTGTGCTAAATACACTGCTCAAAAAATAAAGGGAACACTAAAATAACACATCCTAGATCTGAATGAATGAAATCATCTTATTAAATACTTTTTTCTTTACATAGTTGAATGTGCTGACAACAAAATCACACAAAAATAATCAATGGAAATCCAATTTATCAACCCATGGAGGTCTGGATTTGGAGTCACACTCAAAATTAAAGTGGAAAACCACACTACAGGCTGATCCAACTTTGATGTAATGTCCTTAAAACAAGTCAAAATGAGGCTCAGTAGTGTGTGTGGCCTCCACGTGCCTGTATGACCTCCTTACAATGCCTGGGCATGCTCCTGATGAGGTGGCGGATGGTCTCCTGAGGGATCTCCTCCCAGACCTGGACTAAAGCATCCGCCAACTCCTGGACAGTCTGTGGTGCAACGTGGCGTTGGTGGATGGAGCGAGACATGATGACCCAGATGTGCTCAATTGGATTCAGGTCTGGGGAACGGGCGGGCCAGTCCATAGCATCAATGCCTTCCTCTTGCAGGAACTGCTGACACACTCCAGCCACATGAGGTCTAGCATTGTCTTGCATTAGGAGGAACCCAGGGCCAACCGCACCAGCATATGGTCTCACAAGGGCTCTGAGGATCTCATTTCGGTACCTAATGGCAATCAGGCTACCTCTGGCGAGCACGTGGAGGCCCCCCAAAGAAATGCCACCCCACACCATGACTGACCCACTGCCAAACCGGTCATGCTGGAGGATGTTGCAGGCAGCAGAACGTTCTCTACGGCGTCTCCAGACTCTGTCATGTCTGTCACATGTGCTCAGTGTGAACCTGCTTTCATCTGTGAAGAGCACAGGGCGCCAGTGGCGAATTTGCCAATCTTGGTGTTCTCTGGCAAATACCAAACGTCCTGCACGGTGTTGGGCTGTAAGCACAACCCCCAACTGTGGACGTCGGGCCCTCATACCACCCTCATGGAGTCTGTTTCTGACCGTTTGAGCAGACACATGCACATTTGTGGCCTGCTGGAGGTCATTTTGCAGGGCTCTGGCAGTGCTCCTCCTGCTCCTCCTTGCACAAAGGCGGAGGTAGCTGTCCTGCTGCTGGGTTGTTGCCCTCCTACGGCCTCCTCCACGTCTCCTAATGTACTGGCCTGTCTCCTGGTAGCGCCTCCATGCTCTGGACACTACGCTGACAGACACAGCAAACCTTCTTGCCACAGCTCGCATTGATGTGCCATCCTGGATGAGCTGCACTACCTGAGCCACTTGTGTGGGTTGTAGACTCCGTTTCATGCTACCACTAGAGTGAAAGCACCGCCAGCATTCAAAAGTGACCAAAACATCAGCCAGGAAGCATAGGAACTGAGAAGTGGTCTCTGGTCACCACCTGCAGAACCACTCCTTTATTGGGGGTGTCTTGCTAATTGCCTATAATTTCCACCTGTTGTCTATACCATTTGCACAACAGCATGTGAAATTTATTGTCAATCAGTGTTGCTTCCTAAGTGGACAGTTTGATTTCACAGAAGTGTGATTGACTTGGAGTTACATTGTGTTGTTTAAGTGTTCCCTTTATTTTTTTGAGCAGTGTACCTTGCAACACAAAGTCTAAGCTTGCATCAAAAGTAGATTCAGCTTTTGTCAAGACTGGCTTTCAAAATTGGAGGAAGGCACTGGAGAAATGTAGTGCTCATAAAGACAGGCAGTGTCATAAATGAGCTGTGATGACTCAGATTCAGGAGCCAAAGCCTGTTAATGTGCAACTTTTACGTGAGCATGAAAGACAGCAGCAACAAGCGAGGAGAAATCTGATGAAGATTGTTGGGGGTGTGAAGTACTTGGCGCGGCAAGGTCAGGCTTTTCGAGGCGTTGATAAGGAGAGTGGGAATTTCAGCCACCTTCTAAAGTACAAGGCAGAGGGCGATGCAGAGCTGACCACCTGGCTGAAAGGTCACTTTGATTTCACCAGTCCCCAAAGGCAAAACTACATTTTGAAGCTGGTGGGCAATACAATCGTCAAAGAAATTGTGTCGGAAACAACATCAATGCCAGTGTTCCAGTTCGCACGTATCATTGATGGAACCCAGGATATACCAGGAGTTGATCATTATTCTATATGTTTGAATCCACCCAGGATATATCAGGAGTTGATCAGGAGTCAATATGTTTGAATCCACCCAGGATACATCAGGAGTTGATCAGGAATCAATATGTTTGAATCCACCCAGGATACATCAGGAGTTGAACAGGAGTCAATATGTTTGAATCCACCCAGGATATGTCAGGAGTTGATCTGGAGTCAATATGTTTGAATCCACCCAGGATACATCAGGAGTTGATCTGGAGTCAATATGTTTGACTCTTTGTAGATGCAGATCTACAACCAAAGGAAGAATTCCTGGGACTCTACGAAGTGTCATCAACGACAGGGCAAAATATAGCCCAGATGGCATGTGATGTGATGATGCGTCTAGGCCTTCCTCTGTCCCAACTTCCAGGACAAACCTATGAGGGTGACACAAACATAGCTGGATGATTGCAGGGGGTGCAAGACATTTAAAGGAAAGAACAACCGCTGGCTATGTATTGTCACTGTGGTCCACACTGAGTTAACTTAGTTACGCATGCTGCCTGTGTAGCCTCTCCACTAGGAAGAGATTCAATGGGTCTGGTGCATGAATTGGGGGGCTTCTTTAATGACTGTCTCATCTCTGTACTCCACACATACAATTATCTGTAAGGTCCCTCAGTCGAGCAGTGAACACAGATGCGATCACAAAGACCAGGGAGGTTTTCCAATGCCTCGCATAAAAGGGCACCTACTGGTAGATGAAAAAAAGGGTGAAAAAAGACATTGAATATCCCTTTGAGCATGGTTATTACACTTTGGATGCTGTATCAATACACACAGTCACTACAAAGATACAGGCGTCCTTCCTAACTCAGTTGCCGGAAAGGAAGGAAACCGCTCAGGGATTTCACCATGAGGCCAATGGTGACATTAAAGCAGTTACAAAGTGTAATGGCTGTGATAGGAGAAAGCTGAGGATGAATCAACATCATTGCAGTAACTCCACAGAGTGAAAAGAAGGAAGCCTGTACATAATACAAATATTCCAAAACATGCATCCTGTTTTCAACAAGGCACTGAAGTAATACTGCAAAAACTGGGGCAAAGCAATTCAAATTGTCCTGAATTCAAAATATGTTTGGGGCAAATTCAACACAAAACCTTAACGGGTACCGCTCTCCATATTTTCAAGCATAGTGGTGGGTGGATCATGTTATGGGTATGCTTATAATCCTTAATGATTGGGGAGTTTTCCAGGATAAAAAGAAATGGAATAAAGCTAAGCAAAGGAAAAATCCAGCGTTCTACCAGACGCTGGGAGATGAATTCACCTATCAGCAGACAATAATCTAAAACACAAGGCCAAATCTACACTGGAGTTGATTACCAAGAAGACAGTGAATGTTCCTGAGTTGCAGAGTTCTGGGCTAGGTGGCACCAAATCGTCCCACCTACGTAACAGCCAGCTGTGGCGCGATTTTCAAATACCTTAGAAATGCTATTACTTCAATTTCTCAAACATATGACTATTTTACAGCTATTTAAAGACAAGACTCTCGTTAATCTAACCACACTGTCCGATTTCAAAAAGGCTTTACAACGAAAGCAAAACATTAGATTATGTCAGCAGAGTACCCAGCCAGAAATAATCAGACACCCATTTTTCAAGCTAGCTTATAATGTCACATAAACCCAAACCACAGCTAAATGCAGCACTAACCTTTGATGATCTTCATCAGATGACAACCTAGGACATTATGTTATACAATAAATGCATGTTTTGTTCAATCAAGTTCATATTTATATCAAAAAACAGCTTTTTACATTAGCATGTGACGTTCAGAACTAGCAAACTTCCGGGGAATTTACTAACAATTTACTAAATTACTCACAATAAACGTTCACAAAAAGCATAACAATTCTTTTAAGAATTATAGATACAGAACTCCTCTATGCACTCGATATGTCCGATTTTAAAATAGCTTTTTGGTGAAAGCACATTTTGCAATATTCTAAGTACATAGCCCAGCCATCACTGGCTAGCTATTTAGACACCCAGCAAGTTTAGCCTTCACCAAAATCAGATTTACTATAACAAAAATGTTATTACCTTTGGTGTTCTTCGTCAGAATGCACTCCCAGGACTTCTACTTCAATAACAAATGTTGGTTTGTTCCCAAATAATCCATCGTTATATCCAAACAGCGGCGTTTTGTTCGTGCGTTCTAGACACTATCCGAAATGGTAAATCAGGGTTACGAGCATGGCGCATTTCGTGACAAAAAAATTCTAAATATTCCATTACAGTACTTCGAAGCATGTCAACCGCTGTTTAAAATCAATTTTTATGCAATTTATCTCGTAAAAAAGCGATAATATTCCGACCGGGAATCTGCGTTTCGGTAAATAGAGGGAAAAAAAGAAAGACGGGGGCGACCAGTGCATGCGCCTAAGCCCACTGTCCCCTGATCGGCCACTTGACAAAGGCAATAATGTGTTTCAGCCTGGGGCTGGAATGACGACATTCAGCTTTTTCCCGGGCTCTGAGAGCCCATTGGAGCCGTGGGAAGTGTCACGTTACCACAGAGATCCTTTGTTTTGGAAAGAGATGTCAAAGAAAGCCAACAAATGGTCAGACAGGCCACTTCCTGTAAAGGAATCTCACAGGTTTTGACCTGCCATTTGAGTTCTGTTATACTCACAGACACCATTCAAACAGTTTTAGAAACGTTGGAGTGTTTTCTATCCAAAGCCAATAATTATATGCATATTCTAGTTACTGGGCAGGAGTAGTAACCAGATTAAATCGGGTACGTTTTTTATCCAGCCGTGTCAATACTGCCCCCTAGCCCTAACAGGCTAAGAAAAGGAATTACTTATAAAACATGTATATGTAGGATTGTTCAATAATAACGTGTAATATGTATGCATTTAGGAACTAAAGATTAAAAAAAATGTAATTTACATAGCCTGATATTTCATTCAATCTCTGTGTCTCTCTCTCTTTCTGTGTGTGTTGACAAGGATCTGTAGCGTCAGGGGGAGCTAATGACCTCTGTCACCCCCCAACATGTGGTTGTGTTGTAATGACCTGTTACCCCCCAACATGTGGTTGTGTTATAATGACCTGTTACCCCCCAACATGTGGTTGTGTTATAATGACCTGTCACCCCCCAACATGTGGTTGTGTTATAATGACCTGTCACCCCCCAACATGTGGTTGTGTTGTAATGACCTGTTACCCCCCCAACATGTGGTTGTGTTATAATGACCTGTTACCCCCCAACATGTGGTTGTGTTATAATGACCTGTTACCCCCCAACATGTGGTTGTGTTATAATGACCTGTTACCCCCCAACATGTGGTTATGTTATAATGACCTGTTACCCCCCAACATGTGGTTGTGTTGTAATGACCTGTTACCCCCCAACATGTGGTTGTGTTATAATGACCTGTTACCCCCCCAACATGTGGTTGTGTTATAATGACCTGAACCCCCCCAACATGTGGTTGTGTTATAATGACCCCTGTCACCCCCCAACATGTGGTTGTGTTATAATGACCTGTCACCCCCCAACATGTGGTTGTGTTATAATGACCTGTTACCCCCCAACATGTGGTTGTGTGTTGGGAGGTCGTTCGGTTACAAACAGAGAAACATGCTGATAACATTATTTTCTAAGAAAGGAATTAAAGAATATGTAAACATTTAAAGGATATAAATGGCATATATGTATTAACATTTCAGGGTTATAATAAAGGGTTTTAAAAAACACAAGTGTATTTATCTTCAATGAATGACCCTTCAATGAATGACCGCTCTTCCTGTTGCCCTATGTCACTTTCTCTCTCTCTCTCTCTGTGTGTGTGTGTGTGGGGGGGGGGGGGGGGGGAGGCCTTTGAAACAACTGTCTGAAAGCAGTAGGCTGTTGCGGCCAAGGACCTCATGACCTCTGAACCTCCGAAAGACTTCTCAGCAAAAACAAATGGGGGGTCAGAAAAAAATTATAATAAAAAAAAAAAATATGTCAGAATTGGTTCTCAGGAAGTGTCATGATGTGGTTGTTACAATCAATCAGATCATCCTCTTAAACAAAGATGATACCTGTCCCCTACTCCCCTATAAGCAGAGAGTCCCTACATTGTCTCATTGAGGACACTGGAGCTTTGCAGCTCTGAAGACAGAACAGCTAAAAGATGATCAGGGAATCCTTTATCCCCCCATGGAGAGTTCTGAAGGTGAGTTGAAATTACAATATAATGAATGCTTTTTATATTTAAATATGTCTGTTTATAAATACGTATATATTGTATATTATATAAGGAATGTTTTTCAATAAGGTATTATATAACCATATATATTTATATTAAATGAGAGGAGGGGTTATTGATACATGATTTATTTATGTGTTAAACCAGAATGGACTAGGGCCTACACAGGGGTTAATCCCAAAATATTTTGGATAAAACATATTTATCAGGCAGTTAAATAGCAATCACTAACTCAGGGAGGCTGGTGCCACCTAGTGGACCAATGGCGCCACCTAGTGGATGTTCAGTTACATAACCAAACACCACTGGTACCTGCTAGTGGATGTTCCGTTACATAACCAAACACCACTGGTACCTCCTAGTGGATGTTCAGTTACATAACCAAACACCACTGGTACCACCTAGTGGATGTTCAGTTACATAACCAAACACCACTGGTACCTCCTAGTGGATGTTCAGTTACATAACCAAACACCACTGGTACCTCCTAGTGGATGTTCCGTTACATAACCAAACACCACTGGTACCTCATAGTGGATGTTCCGTTACATAACCAAACACCACTGGTACCTGCTAGTGGATGTTCAGTTACATAACCAAACACCACTGGTACCTCATAGTGGATATTCAGTTACATAACCAAACATTACATTACTTTTCATTTTAGATGTGTGCGTGTTGAATGTAGATACAATGTCAGCATAATAATCTCTCTCGTTTTATATCTGGTAAAAAAAGGTATATATTTTTGTAAATAGATACATATATTTTATATTATTTAAAACATCTATAGGATACCCTACATTTACCCAGGTGTTACCAGCAATAATTGATTTGGATCATCAACCATCAGAAGTGATCATTATAGAAGACAATGATTTTGAGGACCAACAGACTGCAGGTGTATCTTTACTCAGTCCCACGCCATCAAGATGCTATAGACGTGAGTCAATAATAAAATGACTAATAACAGACTGCAGGTGTATCTTTACTCAGTCCCACACCATCAAGATACTATAGAGGTGAGTCAATAATAAAATGACTAATAACAGACTACAGGTGTATCTTTACTCAGTCCCACGCCATCAAGATACTATAGACGTGAGTCAATAATAAAATGACTAATAACCTTCATCCGTTAAGCATTAAACACATTGTGTACACTATTTTAAAAAGCTAATCTGGTGTTTACAGCTGACAGCCCCCAGACAAGAGCACCCGAGACATTATGGGCTCTAACCGTGAATGACTTCGAGGGTATTGAAAATGACGATATTCTACCGTTTTGTACGGCCGGCTTTGACAAAACTCAAAACAGCCCAAGAATAGAAGATTTATCACACATATACACACCTCCAATCAGCTCTAGGCATTAAGTATTTAATCAGGCCCTACACCATATCGTAGTCCTGCAAAGCTCCCCAGAACCCTAGACATTCAGTATTTAATCAGGTACCTACACCATATCATAGTCCTACAAGGCTCCCCAGAACCCTAGACATTCAGTATTTAATCAGGCCCTACACCATATCATAGTCCTACAAGGCTCCCCAGAACCCTAGACATTCAGTATTTAATCAGGTACCTACACCATATCATAGTCCTGCAAGGCTCCCCAGAACCCTAGACATTCAGTATTTAATCAGGTACCTACACCATATCATAGTCCTGCAAGGCTCCCCAGAACCCTAGACATTCAGTATTTAATCAGGCCCTACACCATATCATAGTCCTGCAAGGCTCCCCAGAACCCTAGACATTCAGTATTTAATCAGGTACCTACACCATATCATAGTCCTACAAGGCTCCCCAGAACCCTAGACATTCAGTATTTAATCAGGCCCTGCTGTTGTGTAGGTGGGAAGATTTCATCCCGCCTAGCCCAGAGAGGTTAATCAGGCCCTACACCATATCATAGTCCTACAAGGCTCCCAGAACCCTAGACATTCAGTATTTAATCAGGTACCTACACCATATCATAGTGCTGCAAAGCTCCCCAGAACCCTAGACATTCAGTATTTAATCAGGCCCTACACCATATCATAGTCCTGCAAGGCTCCCCAGAACCCTAGACATTCAGTATTTAATCAGGTACCTACACCATATCATAGTCCTGCAAGGCTCCCCAGAACCCTAGACATTCAGTATTTAATCAGGTACCTACACCATATCGTAGTCCTGCAAGGCTCCCCAGAACCCTAGACATTCAGTATTTAATCAGGTACCTACACCATACCGTAGTCCTGCAAGGCTCCCCAGAACCCTAGACATCCAGTATTTAATCAGGCCCTACACCATATCATAGTCCTACAAGGCTCCCCAGAACCCTAGACATTCAGTATTTAATCAGGCCCTGCTGTTGTGTAGGTGGGAAGATTTCATCCCGCCTAGCCCAGAGAGGTTAATCAGGCCCTACACCATATCATAGTCCTACAAGGCTCCCAGAACCCTAGACATTCAGTATTTAATCAGGTACCTACACCATATCATAGTCCTGCAAGGCTCCCCAGAACCCTAGACATTCAGTATTTAATCAGGTACCTACACCATATCATAGTGCTGCAAAGCTCCCCAGAACCCTAGGCATTCAGTATTTAATCAGGCCCTACACCATATCATAGTCCTGCAAGGCTCCCCAGAACCCTAGACATTCAGTATTTAATCAGGCCCTGCTGTTGTGTAGGTGGGAAGATTTCATCCCGCCTAGCCCAGAGAGGTTAATCAGGCCCTACACCATATCATAGTCCTACAAGGCTCCCCAGAACCCTAGACATTCAGTATTTAATCAGGTACCTACACCATATCATAGTCCTGCAAGGCTCCCCAGAACCCTAGACATTCAGTATTTAATCAGGTGCCTACACCATATCATAGTCCTACAAGGCTCCCAGAACCGTAGTTGAAGTACAACGAGCGGCGTCACCTCTGACCGAGAAGTACGACTGGTCTGAAAACCTTTGGATTGATGAGCTCTTTATGGATACGCCCTGTTTTTATTATAGTTATAATTTTTTGAAAGATTATCTTATAACATTTTCAAATATTGTTATTTCTTTCAGACTCCAATCTTGCCGAGTATAGACATCAAGAGGACAACGGGGTAGGAAACAACATCGACTCCTCTGAAAAACAGGCATCAAACAACCAAAGGTAATTTAACTAAAAAAGGTCTAACAGTGAGAAACAGAAACAGGGAGTTAGGATATATTGAAATGTTAATTTATTTTAAAACGTACTGTTTAAAAAAATATATAATAATTTAAAAAAAATTAAAAGCATTTTCTCGTTTATCACTATTATTGGTTATTTAATATTATTATTATAGATATTTTATTTTTAATACACTATTTTGTATGTATTTTTCTTTCAGACTCCTCCAAGCCCTATACAAACACAGAAGACCCAATACAACAAGAGGAAGAGGAGGAAGAGGACACTGATGACATACTGAGTTAAACACCTAAACCGGTTGATACATTCAATGGTGTTAATGTCAAGGATGATGAGGTCAATGATGGTTCTGATGAAGGGTTGAGCTATGATGAGGATGATCTGTTGATGAGGACGATGTGTTGATGATGATGATGCGTTGATGAGGACGATGTGTTGATGAGGACGATGTGTTGATGAGGACGATGTGTTGATGAGGACGATGTGTTGATGAGGATGATGTGTTGATGAGGATGATGCGTTGATGAGGACGATGTGTTGATGAGGATGATGTGTTGATGAGGATGATGCGTTGATGAGGACGATGTGTTGATGAGGACGATGTGTTGATGAGGATGATATGAGGATGATGAGGATGATGTGTTGATGAGGACGATGTGTTGATGAGGACGATGTGTTGATGAGGATGATATGAGGATGATGAGGATGATGTGTTGATGAGGACGATGTGTTGATGAGGACGATGTGTTGATGAGGACGATGTGTTGATGAGGACGATGTGTTGATGAGGATGATGTGTTGATGAGGTTGAAGTGTTGATGAGGATGATGTGAGGATGATGTGTTGATGAGTATGATGTATTGATGAGTATGATGAGGATGATGTGTTGATGAGGATGATGTGTTGATGAGGATGATGTGTTGATGAGGATGATGTGTTGATGAGGATGATGAGGATGATGTGTTGATGAGGATGATGTGTTGATGAGGATGAGGATGATGTGTTGATGAGGATGATGTGTTGATGAGGATGATGTGTTGATGAGGATAATGAGGATGATGTGGATGATGTGTTGATGAGGATGATGTGTTGATGAGGATGATGAGGATGATGTGGATGATGTGTTGATGAGGATGATGTGTTGATGAGGATGACGTGTTGATGAGGATGATGTGTTGATGAGGATGACGTGTTGATGAGGATGACGTGTTGATGTGGATGATGTGTTGATGAGGATGATGTGTTGATGAGGATGATGTGGATGATGTGTTGATGAGGATGACGTGTTGATGAGGATGACGTGTTGATGTGGATGATGTGTTGATGAGGATGATGTGTTGATGAGGATGATGAGGATGATGTGGATGATGTGTTGATGAGGATGACGTGTTGATGAGGATGAGGATGATATGTTGATGAGGATGATGTGTTGATGAGGATGATGTGTTGATGAGGATAATGAGGATGATGTGGATGATGTGTTGATGAGGATGATGTGTTGATGAGGATGACGTGTTGATGAGGATGATGTGTTGATGAGGATGATGAGGATGATGTGGATGATGTGTTGATGAGGATGACGTGTTGATGAGGATGATGTGTTGATGAGGATGATGTGTTGATGAGGATGATGAGGATGATGTGGATGATGTGTTGATGAGGATGATGAGGATGATGTGGATGATGTGTTGATGAGGATGACGTGTTGATGTATGATGCAGCTAAACAGCTTGATACAATCATTTCTGAGGTAGAGCCTCTACTGATTGAAGATATCATCAATGAGGACACTGATCAGGATACAGATCTTCAAGATAGGTTTCTCACAGCCTTTTACAGGGCTCTAAAAGACAGAGAGGTCCAGTTACTAGATAGGTTTCTCACAGCCTTTTACAGGACTCTAAAAGACAGAGGTCCAGTTACTAGATAGGTTTCTCACAGCCTTTTACAGGACTCTAAAAGACAGAGGTCCAGTTACTAGATAGGTTTCTCACAGCCTTTTACAGGACTCTAAAAGACAGAGGTCCAGCTACACAAACAAACGGTTGCTTTACTAAGACGTCAGTACAGTCAAGACCTATCCATCTGGCATAAAAACATACCATGCTTGATAAGCATCAATCTGATTAAAAAACACCCAAACAAACGATAAAAGCCATATGTAACATGGATACTTCTAGAATAACGCCAGAACTGATCTCCTTAATTAACCAAATTAATGAGCTCACCCCTCCTTCAACACCACCCCCCCCACACACAACACCCCCATCCTATAACTCATACACATGATCACACATTATCACAGGTCCCCCCACAACTGATCTCCTTAATTAACCAAATTATTTAACCAAATGAATGAGCTCACCCCTCCTTCAACACCACCCCCCCACACACATCCACATGGCCCCTACAACCCCAAATTAATGAGAGCACCCCGCCTTCAGCAGCCACACACACACATACACACACACCCAACTCCAATAACCCGTACACATGATCACACATTATCACAGATCCCCAATGAACTTATATCCTTAATTAACCAAATGATTGAGAGCACACTGTCTTCAGCCCCCCCCCCCACACTCCTATACCTATACCTATAACTCCTATACATGAGGACAATGAGCAACCACACACCTCCTATACATGAGGACAATGAGCAACCACACACCTCCTATACATGAGGACAATGAGCAACCACACACCTCCTATAACTCCTATACATGAAGACAATGAGCAACCACACACCTCCTATAACTCCTATACATGAGGACAATGAGCAACCACACACCTCCTATAACTCCTATACATGAGGACAATGAGCAACCACACACCTCCTATAACTCCTATACATGAGGACAATGAGCAACCACACACCTCCTATAACTCCTATACATGAGGACAATGAGCAACCACACACCTATAACTCCTATACATGAGGACAATGAGCAACCACACACCTATAACTCCTATACATGAGGACAATGAGCAACCACACACCTATAACTCCTATACATGATGACAATGAGCAACCTCACGTTGATTTTGATGAATTGGTAAATTGTGTAATCAATCAGATGGGGGACGGTCTTGATAGAAGTGTCCATGTTTTGCATCGCAATAAATTTAACAATACAGAGATTCGTCAGTTTTCTAATTTCACATGTATGAATCAGAGCCATGATTTTGCAGTTTTTTTATGTGATGATTTTGGATAGTCTAGGATAACTTTTAGAAAGGACTACAGATTTAGCTGAACCTCAGGATGTCTTACAGCTTGAAATATGTGGTGATAGTCTGCAGAACACAGTATCACTTGTTTTACCTCACGTCTTGTTCAATCTAATTTATCCATCATAGCTGATAGGACCTTAGAACTTGTTATACAAATAATCTGCCGACCCCTAGGAGGAGGGGGTCAGAGAAGGAAACTAGATAGTCTCACGCAATCAGAAATCATAAAAAATATGAAGACATATCTCATAAACGTTAACAATCCTGGTAATCAGTTATGTTTTGCAATATGTCTATCACATTTACTCCTTCCTGGATGTACTGCTCTAGAAGCTTTACAAAAGGCTAGTGACCTCCAAAAGGCTGTAGGTCTATCACATTTACTCCTTCCTGGATGTACTGCTCTAGAAGCTTTACAAAAGGCTAGTGATCTCCAAAAGGCTGTAGGTCTATCACATTTACTCCTTCCTGGATGTACTGCTCTAGATGCTTTACAAAAGGCTAGTGACCTCCAAAAGGCTGTAGGTCTATGTATACAGGAGCCTGTGGCTTCTCTGACATAGTCACATTAGAACATTTGATGAACATCCAGATTGTGGTTTTATACCATAGTAGAGTTAATTCAGCTCGCTTGAAATCCCAGAACAACCCTCATCCTCATATTCTGTACTTTTATGTGAAAAACAACCATTTGTTGTATGGTATTACCAACATCAGAGCTTTCTAAGGAGCTCCCTGTGTTTGTCCAACATGTCATTCAGGCTACACCAGACGGGGGGGGGGGGGGGGGGGGGGGGGCACTCTAGTCAGTATAACTGTTCAGTTTGTCAGGATGAAACATGTCTGATGCAAACCGTACAACTAACACCTTGTGAGGATTCTCATCTGACATGTCGTTCCTGCTACTGCTACGAAAAACACAAACTTGAAACATGGCATCCCAAGGCATGTAAATCTGTCAGCAGTTTTGACATTAACAAGAAATGTCCAAAATATCATCGCAATTACAACGTTAAAATAGACAACCCCCAACCTCACGTATGGGGTATCCTAAACTGCCCTGTCTGTAAAGGTATGTGGTATCCTACACTGCCCTGTCTGTAAAGGTATGTGGTATCCTACACTGCCCTGTCTGTAAAGGTATGTGGTATCCTACACGGCCCTGTCTGTAAAGGTATGTGGTATCCTACACTGCCCTGTCTGTAAAGGTATGTGGTATCCTACACTGCCCTGTTTGTAAAGGTATGTGGTATCCTACACTGCCCTGTTTGTAAAGGTATGTGGTATCCTACACTGCCCTGTCTGTAAAGGTATGTGGTATCCTACACTGCCCTGTCTGTAAAGGTATGTGGTATCCTACACTGCCCTGTCTGTAAAGGTATGTGGTATCCTACACTGCCCTGTCTGTAAAGGTATGTGGTATCCTACACTGCCCTGTCTGTAAAGGTATGTGGTATCCTACACTGCCCTGTCTGTAAAGGTATGTGGTATCCTACACTGCCCTGTCTGTAAAGGTATGTGGTATCTTACACTGCCCTGTCTGTAAAGGTATGTGGTATCCTACACTGCCCTGTCTGTAAAGGTATGTGGTATCCTACACTGCCCTGTCTGTAAAGGTATGTGGTATCCTACACTGCCCTGTCTGTAAAGGTATGTGGTATCCTACACTGCCCTGTCTGTAAAGGTATGTGGTATCCTACACTGCCCTGTCTGTAAAGGTATGTGGTATCCTACACTGCCCTGTCTGTAAAGGTATGTGGTATCCTACACTGCCCTGTCTGTAAAGGTATGTGGTATCCTACACTGCCCTGTCTGTAAAGGTATGTGGTATCCTACACTGCCCTGTCTGTAAAGGTATGTGGTATCCTACACTGCCGTATCTGTAAAGGTATGTGGTATCCTACACTGCCCTGTCTGTAAAGGTATGTGGTATCCTACACTGCCCTGTCTGTAAAGGTATGTGGTATCCTACACTGCCCTGTCTGTAAAGGTATGTGGTATCCTACACTGCCCTGTCTGTAAAGGTATGTGGTATCCTACACTGCCCTGTCTGTAAAGGTATGTGGTATCCTACACTGCCCTGTCTGTAAAGGTATGTGGTATCCTAAACTGCCCTGTCTGTAAAGGTATGTGGTATCCTACACTACCCTGTCTGTAAAGGTAAGTGGTATCCTACACTGCCCTGTCTGTAAAGGTATGTGGTATCCTACACTGCCCTGTCTGTAAAGGTATGTGGTATCCTACACTGCCCTGTCTGTAAAGGTATGTGGTATCCTACACTGCCCTGTCTGTAAAGGTATGTGGTATCCTAAACTGCCCTGTCTGTAAAGGTATGTGGTATCCTACACTGCCCTGTCTGTAAAGGTAAGTGGTATCCTACACTGCCCTGTCTGTAAAGGTATGTGGTATCCTACACTGCCCTGTCTGTAAAGGTATGTGGTATCCTACACTGCCCTGTCTGTAAAGGTATGTGGTATCCTACACTGCCCTGTCTGTAAAGGGGCTTTGAAAAGCAAAGACACTGAAGTGGTTCAGGAAGTGGAACATGAGTGCTACATTCAGCCATTGGATGAAGATGAACATTCAGAGACATTTGTGTTTTATGACTTTGAGAGTAATCAGCAACCAGGGGTTTATCTACCAATTGTTGTATCCACCATGACTTTCAAGGGTGAAAAGTGGTCAGCAGACAGACTCAACTGTGCTAACATTTATATAACCTCGGTAATAAAACACTGTGCTCTACTCTGTCTGAAACATTTATAAAACCCCCAGTACTAAAACACTGTGCTCTACTCTGTCTAAAACATTTATAAACCCCAGTACTAAAACACTGTGCTCTACTCTGTCTAAAACATTTATAAACCCCTGCTACTAAAACACTGTGCTCTACTCTGTCTAAAACATTTATAAACCCTGCTACTAAAACACTGTGCACTACTCTGTCTAAAACATTTATAAACCCCAAGTACTAAAACACTGTGCTCTACTCTTTCTAAAACATTTATAAAACCCCAGTACTAAAACACTGTGCTCTACTCTTTCTAAAACATGTATAAAACCCTGCTACTAAAACACTGTGCTCTACTCTGTCTAAAACATTTATAAAACCTCGGTACTAAAACACTGTACTCTACTCTGTCTAAAACATTTATAAACCCCCAGTACTAAAACACTGTGCTCTACTCTGTCTAAAACATTTATAAACCCCCAGTACTAAAACACTGTGCTCTACTCTTTCTAAAACATTTATAAACCCCCGGTACTAAAACACTGTGCTCTACTCTGTCTAAAACATTTATAAAACCCCAGTACTAAAACACTGTGCTCTACTCTGTCTAAAACATTTATAAACCCCCAGTACTAAAACACTGTGCTCTACTCTGTCTAAAACATTTATAAAACCCCAGTACTAAAACACTGTGCTCTACTCTGTCTAAAACATTTATAAACCCCCAGTACTAAAACACTGTGCTCTACTCTTTCTAAAACATTTATAAACCCCCGGTACTAAAACACTGTGCTCTACTCTGTCCAATACATTTATAAACCCCCGCTACTAAAACACTGTGCTCTACTCTGTCTAAAACATTTATAAAACCCTGCTACTAAAACACTGTGCTCTACTCTGTCTAAAACATTTATAAAACCTCGGTACTAAAACACTGTGCTCTACTCTGTCTAAAACATTTATAAACCCCCAGTACTAAAACACTGTGCTCTACTCTGTCTAAAACATTTATAAAACCCCGGTACTAAAACACTGTGCTCTACTCTGTCTAAAACATTTATAAACCCCCGGTACTAAAACACTGTGCTCTACTCTGTCTAAAACATTTATAAACCCCCAGTACTAAAACACTGTGCTCTACTCTTTCTAAAACATTTATAAACCCCCGGTACTAAAACACTGTGCTCTACTCTGTCTAAAACATTTATAAACCCCCGGTACTAAAACACTGTGCTCTACTCTGTCTAAAACATTTATAAACCCTGCTACTAAAACACTGTGCTCTACTCTGTCTAAAACATTTATAAAACCCCAGTACTAAAACACTGTGCTCTACTCTGTCTAAAACATTTATAAACCCCTGCTACTAAAACACTGTGCTCTACTCTGTCTAAAACATTTATAAAAACCCCAGTACTAAAACACTGTGCACTACTCTGTCTAAAACATTTATAAACCCCCAGTACTAAAACACTGTGCTCTACTCGGTCTAAAACATTTATAAATCCCTGCTACTGAAACACTGCTCAACTCTGTCTAAAACATTTATAAACCCCCAGTACTAAAACACTGTGCTCTACTCTGTCTAAAACATTTATAAAACCTCGGCCTAAGCCCACAGTCCCTTGATCGGCCACTTGAGAAAGGCGATAATGTGTTTCAGCCTGGGGCTGGGATGACGACATTCTGTTTTTTCCCGGGCTCTGAGAGCCTATGGAAGACGTGGGAAGTGTCACGTTAGAGCAGAGATGCTTTGTAAAAGATAGAGATGGCAAAGAAGTTCCAGAAATGGTCAGACAGGCCACTTCCTGTAAAGGAATCTCTCAGGTTTTGACCTGCCATTTGAGTTCTGTTATACTCACAGACACCATTCAAACAGTTGTAGAAACTTTGGAGTGTTTTCTATCCAAAGCCAATAATTATATGCATATTCTAGTTACTGGGCAGGAGTAGTAACCAGATTAAATCGGGTACGTTTTTTATCCAGCCGTGAAAATACTGCCCCCTAGCCATAACAGGTTAAATTAAAATAACTGGGTAATCCATTACCCACCGGGTCAACATAGTATAATACATAGTGGATAGAGATGGTGATTGTGTACCTAAAGTGGAGTCTAAAGTGGAGTTTTACTATCATTTTACCATAAGTAAATGCAATATTTTGGTTCTGATCCGTTTTAATCTCATCCTGAATGTTTTCAAAATATTTCTTGCTTACAGGTACATCGTGTAACTTCTCATAGTTAACAGTGATTCCGTCCCCATCCTTTCCATCTATATGAACTGTTCTCAGAACTGGTACATTACTGTCTCCTACACTTTGATAGGATATGATGTCAGTATACACCAACATGTTGTTGAACCCTGCATGTAGATCCACAGGGTATGTTGTTGAACCCTGCATGTATGTCCACAGGGTATGTTGTTGAACCCTGCATGTATATCCACAGGGTATGTTGTTGAACCCTGCATGTATATCCACAGGGTATGTTGTTAAACCCTGCATGTATATCCACAGGGTATGTTGTTAAACCCTGCATGTATATCCACAGGGTATGTTGTTGAACCCTGCATGTATATCAAAAATGAATTATAAATAAATATATACATATAATATAATAATATATATATAATAAATTACCACTGGTCTGTATAGCTAGCTCATCATCCCCAACATGTAGGATAAATTACCACTGGTCTGTATAGCTAGCTAATCATCCCTAACATGTAGGATAAATTACCACTGGTCTGTATAGCTAGCTAATCATCCCCAACATGTAGGATACATTACCACTGGTCTGTATAGCTAGCTCATCACCCCCAACATGCAGGATACATTACCACTGGTCTGTATAGCTAGCTAATCATCCCCAACATGTAGGATAAATTACCACTGGTCTGTATAGCTAGCTTATCATCCCCAACATGCAGGATACATTACCACTGGTCTGTATAGCTAGCTCATCACCCCCAACATGTAGGATACATTACCACTGGTCTGTATAGCTAGCTCATCACCCCCAACATGCAGGATACATTACCACTGGTCTGTATAGCTAGCTCATCACCCCCAACATGCAGGATACATTACCACTGGTCTGTATAGCTCGCTCATCACCCCCAACATGCAGGATACATTACCACTGGTCTGTATAGCTAGCTCATCACCCCCAACATGTAGGATAAATTACCACTGGTCTGTATAGCTAGCTAATCACCCCCAACATGTAGGATAAATTACCACTGGTCTGTATAGCTAGCCCTGTGATTTGTACATAGTTACAGGCGATATTTGGGTTCTATTCAAATTTAGAAAACCATTTTTTGGAGCATCATATATTGATGATTTAAACTCTTTATACTCCCTTTCTCTATGTTTTAGCCTGTGTCCTACTTCTGATGTAAAGGTCGTCACGGGCGTGTCAGTACTTAACAAATCCATGTTTTATTTCTTTCTTCTTTAGAGTTTTCTGGGGTTTATCTCTCTTGAGGTTTCTTGTCGCTTGTAGTGTTGACAGGACAAGTCTAACACTTACTTATACTCAGGCAGACCTACCCCGGAAACGAATTTTTCATTCTGCAGATGGTCACAAGCTCACTACACAGCAGCTCCATAAGTTCACTACACACATTATTCAAACAGTTCAAATGCAGGCCTCCCCCATTCACTACAAAAATTCCCAACTGTTCCCAAGATCACCACACATCAATTATCAGGCCATTACTTTTTATTGCAAACATTTGCTTTACTGCTGCACTATCGTGTTACATAAGCACACCCTAAATAGCATGAGGACATCTGGACAGGATGGCCTTGAAAGGGCATAAACATAAGACACATAAATAGATCATCAATCACTTTCTGACACATAGCGTCTATTATATTCTCTCTCTAGCTTTTAAATAATTTATTTTCAATCTTTCTTACCATTATCTGGGTACTTGCATTTCAATGCTAGTTAACCCATCATTTTTCTGTGGGATTGTACCATGTTTATTCTGGTGATAACTGGGATCGCTGGCTGTCTCATGGAGTGTGTGAGGGTGTCATGGTCGGGATGGCCTGAACTCAGAGCCTGATAGAATACCAAGGAAAACACCAGTAACTTACAGCAAATTTGACCCTCCATTTTCCCTGAAACAGAAGGTAATTAACCAGGACACTTTGTCCCCAGATATAACAGAAGATAATTGAACCAGGACACTTTGTCCCCAGATATAACAGAAGATAATTGAACCAGGACACTTTGTCCCCAGATATAACAGAAGATAATTGAACCAGGACACTTTGTCCCCAGATATAACAGAAGATAATTGAACCAGGACACTTTGTCCCCAGATATAACAGAAGATAATTGAACCAGGACACTTTGTCCCCAGATATAACAGAAGATAATTGAACCAGGACACTTTGTCCCCAGATATAACAGAAGATAATTGAACCAGGACACTTTGTCCCCAGATATAACAGAAGATAATTGAAGCAGGACACTTTGTCCCCAGATATAACAGAAGATAATTGAACCAGGACACTTTGTCCCCAGATATAACAGAAGATAATTTAACCAGGACACTTTGTCCCCAGATAAAACAGAAGATAATTGAACCAGGACACTTTGTCCCCAGATATAACAGAAGATAATTGAACCAGGACAATTTGTCCCCAGATATAACAGATACTAAGGCTGATTTCAGTCTGAACTCATCTCTGACCAAATGTTTAGCAGCAGTTTGGAACTGTACAGCAGAATAGCTGTGTACATAATCCTAATAATATGGACAACATTTAAACACTTAAACATTATCTTATTTTAGGGTGTGGTCAGATAGACTAGTGGTTAGAGTGTTCTTTAAGCCATCAAGGTAAAAATCTGTCGGTGCCCTTAATTTAAGGAAGGCACTTACACCTAATTTGCTCCAGGGGCGCCATACTACTATGGTTGACCCTGTAAAACAACACATTTCACTGCATCTATCATACTACTATGGCTGACCCTGGAAAACAACACATTTCACTGCACCAATCCGCTGTCTGTGACAATAAAACATTTTAAAAGCTAGCTAACATAGAAAATGACAGCATTGATTATTTTTAAATTACAACAGTAAATTTAACAATGCTGTTTATAAATATTGTTGACATTCATCCAAGGACAGTTTGACTTGCATTACACTCTCACTGCAGAAAAATATTCTCATGAAATCACATTTCATTTCTAGTTAGAGAAAAGGATTCCTGTAAACACGGCCTGCTACAAGCAGGAAACAAGTTATGGACGAAACAGAAAAATGTGACATATCTGTTTGATAGTTACCCTGAATGATGAATGTGTGAACTATCTTGTCATCTTTTTGGCTAACCACAATGGAACATTCGGACATGAACTGGCAGAACAGGTTTCAGCAAAGTATGGAGTCATTGTTTTCAGGAAGGTGCAACCATGGAGATAGGAGAGACAGGAGGCAGACTAAGGTACAAGGGAAGCCAACTACTGCCCTACAAAGACAAACAGCATCTACACAAACAGCCACCTGAACTACTGCCCTACAAAGACAAACAGCATCTACACAAACAGCCACCTGAACTACTGTCCTACAAAGACAAACAGCATCTACACAAACAGCCACCTGAACTACTGTCCTACAAAGACAAACAGCATCTACACAAACAGCGAACTACTGTCCTACAAAGACAAACAACAGTCTACACAAACAGCCACCTGAACTACTGTCCTACAAACAGCATCTACACAAACAGCCACCTGAACTACTGCCCTACAAAGACAAACAGCATCTACACAAACAGCCACCTGAACTACTGCCCTACAAAGACAAACAGCATCTACACAAACAGCCACCTGAACTACTGTCCTACAAAGACAAACAGCATCTACACAAACAGCCACCTGAACTACTGTCCTACAAAGACAAACAGCATCTACACAAACAGCCACCTGAACTACTGTCCTAGAAAGACAAACAGCATCTACACACACAGCCACCTGAACTACTGCCCTACAAAGACAAACAGCATCTACACAAACAGCCACCTGAACTACTGCCCTACAAAGACAAACAGCATCTACACACACAGCCACCTGAACTACTGCCCTACAAAGACAAACAGCATCTACACAAACAGCCACCTGAACTACTGCCCTAGAAAAGACAAACAGCATCTACACAAACAGCCACCTGAACTACTGCCCTAGAAAAGACAAACAGCATCTACACAAACAGCCACCTGAACTACTGCCCTAGAAAAGACAAGGAGCAGTCTACACAAACAGCCACCTGAACTACTGTCCTACAAATACAAACAGCATCTACACAAACAGCCACCTGAACTACTGTCCTACAAAGACAAACAGCATCTACACAAACAGCCACCTGAACTACTGTCCTACAAAGACAAACAGCATCTACACAAACAGCCACCTGAACTACTGTCCTACAAAGACAAACAGCATCTACACAAACAGCCACCTGAACTACTGCCCTACAAAGACAAACAGCATCTACACAAACAGCCACCTGAACTACTGTCCTACAAAGACAAACAGCATCTACACAAACAGCCACCTGAACTACTGCCCTACAAAGACAAACAGCATCTACACAAACAGCCACCTGAACTACTGTCCTACAAAGACAAACAGCATCTACACAAACAGCCACCTGAACTACTGTCCTACAAAGACAAACAGCATCTACACAAACAGTGAATCTGAGAAAAATGGCTTTAAAGTTGTTGTTTTTTAGTCCATGCATATCAACCATGACCACTGATCTGACCTATGACCCTTAAAATGCTGATACTGCACTCTGCCTTTGTAGGACCTTAAACAGCTGTCTGGGTAAGGAAAAAGCAAAGTGCAGCATCTAGAAATCTAAAGGTGTTGATCCAGCTTTCTGGTTGTTTTCTGTTTGATGGAAACAGTTTGAGAGTTCTAACTACATTCCAACTGTATTTAATGGTGTTATGTAGTTGTGTTGTCATGTTGTGAATGTTGTATTGTAGTAACCCTCAACTGTATTTAATGGTGTTATGTAGTTGTGTTGTCATGTTGTGAATGTTGTATTGTAGTAACCAACTGTATTTAATGGTGTTATGTAGTTGTGTTGTCATGTTGTGAATGTTGTATTGTAGTAACCAACTGTATTTAATGGTGTTATGTAGTTGTGTTGTCATGTTGTGAATGTTGTATTGTAGTAACCAACTGTATTTAATGGTGTTATGTAGTTGTGTTGTCATGTTGTGAATGTTGTATTGTAGTAACCAACTGTATTTAATGGTGTTGTGTAGTTGTGTTGTGATGTTGTGAATGTTGTATTGTAGTAACCCTCAACTGTATTTAATGGTGTTATGTAGTTGTGTTGTCATGTTGTGAATGTTGTATTGTAGTAACCAACTGTATTTAATGGTGTTATGTAGTTGTGTTGTCATGTTGTGAATGTTGTATTGTAGTAACCCTCAACTGTATTTAATGGTGTTATGTAGTTGTGTTGTCATGTTGTGAATGTTGTATTGTAGTAACCAACTGTATTTAATGGTGTTATATAGTTGTGTTGTCATGTTGTGAATGTTGTATTGTAGTAACCCTCAACTGTATTTAATGGTGTTATGTAGTTGTGTTGTCATGTTGTGAATGTTGTATTGTAATAACCAACTGTATTTAATGGTGTTATGTAGTTGTGTTGTCATGTTGTGAATGTTGTATTGTAGTAACCCTCAACTGTATTTAATAGTGTTATGTAGTTGTGTTGTCATGTTGTGAATGTTGTATTGTAGTAATCCTCAACTGTATTTAATGGTGTTATGTAGTTGTGTTGTGATGTTGTGAATGTTGTATTGTAGTAACCAACTGTATTTAATGGTGTTATGTAGTTGTGTTGTCATGTTGTGAATGTTGTATTGTAGTAACCAACTGTATTTAATGGTGTTATATAGTTGTGTTGTCATGTTGTGAATGTTGTATTGTAGTAACCAACTGTATTTAATGGTGTTATGTAGTTGTGTTGTCATGTTGTGAATGTTGTATTGTAGTAACCCTCAACTGTATTTAATGGTGTTATGTAGTTGTGTTGTCATGTTGTGAATGTTGTATTGTAGTAACCAACTGTATTTAATGGTGTTGTGTAGTTGTGTTGTCATGTTGTGAATGTTGTATTGTAGTAACCAACTGTATTTAATGGTGTTATGTAGTTGTGTTGTCATGTTGTGAATGTTGTATTGTAGTAATGCTCAACTGTATTTAATGGTGTTGTGTAGTTGTGTTGCCATGTTGTGAATGTTGTATTGTAGTAACCCTCAACTGTATTTAATGGTGTTATGTAGTTGTGTTGTCATGTTGTGAATGTTGTATTGTAGTAACCAACTGTATTTAATGGTGTTATGTAGTTGTGTTGTCATGTTGTGAATGTTGTATTGTAGTAACCAACTGTATTTAATGGTGTTATGTAGTTGTGTTGTCATGTTGTGAATGTTGTATTGTAATAACCAACTGTATTTAATGGTGTTATGTAGTTGTGTTGTCATGTTGTGAATGTTGTATTGTAGTAACCAACTGTATTTAATGGTGTTATGTAGTTGTGTTGTGATGTTGTGAATGTTGTATTGTAGTAACCAACTGTATTTAATGGTGTTATGTAGTTGTGTTGTCATGTTGTGAATGTTGTATTGTAGTAACCCTCAACTGTATTTAAAGGTGTTATGTAGTTGTGTTGTCATGTTGTGAATGTTGTATTGTAGTAACCAACTGTATTTAATGGTGTTATGTAGTTGTGTTGTCATGTTGTGAATGTTGTATTGTAGTAATCCTCAACTGTATTTAATGGTGTTGTGTAGTTGTGTTGTCATGTTGTGAATGTTGTATTGTAGTAACCCTCAACTGTATTTAATGGTGTTGTGTAGTTGTGTTGTCATGTTGTGAATGTTGTATTGTAGTAACCAACTGTATTTAATGGTGTTATGTAGTTGTGTTGTCATGTTGTGAATGTTGTATTGTAGTAACCAACTGTATTTAATGGTGTTATGTAGTTGTGTTGTCATGTTGTGAATGTTGTATTGTAGTAACCAACTGTATTTAATGGTGTTATGTAGTTGTGTTGTCATGTTGTGAATGTTGTATTGTAGTAACCCTCAACTGTATTTAATGGTGTTATGTAGTTGTGTTGTCATGTTGTGAATGTTGTATTGTAGTAACCAACTGTATTTAATGGTGTTATGTAGTTGTGTTGTCATGTTGTGAATGTTGTATTGTAGTAACCAACTGTATTTAATGGTGTTATGTAGTTGTGTTGTCATGTTGTGAATGTTGTATTGTGGTAACCAACTGTATTTAATGGTGTTATGTAGTTGTGTTGTCATGTTGTGAATGTTGTATTGTAGTAACCCTCAACTGTATTTAATGGTGTTATGTAGTTGTGTTGTCATGTTGTGAATGTTGTATTGTAGTAACCAACTGTATTTAATGGTGTTATGTAGTTGTGTTGTCATGTTGTGAATGTTGTATTGTAATAACCAACTGTATTTAATGGTGATATGTAGTTGTGTTGTCATGTTGTGAATGTTGTATTGTAGTAATCCTCAACTGTATTTAATGGTGTTGTGTAGTTGTGTTGTCACGTTGTGAATGTTGTATTGTAGTAACCAACTGTATTTAATGGTGTTATGTAGTTGTGTTGTCATGTTGTGAATGTTGTATTGTAGTAACCAACTGTATTTAATGGTGTTATGTAGTTGTGTTGTCATGTTGTGAATGTTGTATTGTAGTAACCCTCAACTGTATTTAATGGTGTTATGTAGTTGTGTTGTGATGTTGTGAATGTTGTATTGTAGTAATCCTCAACTGTATTTAATGGTGTTGTGTAGTTGTGTTGTCATGTTGTGAATGTTGTATTGTAGTAACCAACTGTATTTAATGGTGTTATGTAGTTGTGTTGTGATGTTGTGAATGTTGTATTGTAGTAACCCTCAACTGTATTTAATGGTGTTATGTAGTTGTGTTGTGATGTTGTGAATGTTGTATTGTAGTAACCCTCAACTGTATTTAATGGTGTTATGTAGTTGTGTTGTGATGTTGTGAATGTTGTATTGTAGTAACCCTCAACTGTATTTAATGGTGTTATGTAGTTGTGTTGTGATGTTGTGAATGTTGTATTGTAGTAATCCTCAACTGTATTTAATGGTGTTGTGTAGTTGTGTTGTCATGTTGTGAATGTTGTATTGTAGTAACCAATTGTATTTAATGGTGTTATGTAGTTGTGTTGTCATGTTGTGAATGTTGTATTGTAGTAACCAACTGTATTTAATGGTGTTATGTAGTTGTGTTGTCATGTTGTGAATGTTGTATTGTAGTAGGCCTAACCCCCACCAACAGAGACAGCAACAGACGACACAGAGAAAGTGATGGAGAGAGGCAGAGGATGGGAGTGTACAGTAGACTGGGATTCTAATTACTGCACTGCGCGCGCGTGTGTGTGTGTGTGTGTGTGTGTGTGTGTGTGTGTGTGTGTGTGTGTGTGTGTGTGTGTGTGTGTGTGTGTGTGTGTGTGTGTGTGTGTGTGTGAGAGAGAGAGAGGGTGTTTTGGTACTGTAGGATTCTTTAATCAATGTGGCTCATTGGACAGGTCAGAGTCTCAACACAATTGAAAACTTACCATCAATAAAACACCAAATGATGTAATTTCTTGTGGAAGAATGGTGTTACATCTCTCCAATAGAGTTCCAGACAGTTGTAGAATGTTTGCCAAGGCTCATTGTAAGAGCTGTAAAGAGAGAGGGACTCGGAGAGAGAACAGGTAGAACCTGATATGTAAATGAGCAGAGCAAACGAAAGTAACTTTCGACGACCGAATGATCATTCAGACTCTGTTTCTATTGAGAGATAAAAGGTAAGACGACGATTGTCATGTGTATTAATATAGTTGATGATATTGTAATGTGTATTAATATAGTTGATGATATTGTCATGTGTATTAATATAGTTGATGATATTGTCATGTGTATTAATATAGTTGATGGTATTGTTATGTGTATTAATATAGTTGATGATATTGTTGTGTGTATTCATATAGTTGATGATATTGTTATGTGTATTCATATAGTTGATGGTATTGTTATGTGTATTAATATAGTTGATGATATTGTTGTGTGTATTCATATAGTTGGTGATATTGTTATGTGTATTCATATAGTTGATGGTATTGTTGTGTGTATTAATATAGTTGATGATATTGTTATGTGTATTAATATAGTTGATGATATTGTTATGTGTATTCATATAGTTAATTATAATTTTGGTGGACAGTGTTATAATAGTCCTACTCTCCTTAAAATGTTTTGGATATAAATTAGATGCGTGGGGTGAATTCGTTCTGTGCCCATCTGTGTGCCCCAGGGTGATCGCTCCTACACTATCTACAATCTAAAAGGGTTCTTTGGCTGTCCCCATAGGAGAACCCTTTGTAGAACCCTTTTTTTGGTACTAGGTAGAACCCTTTTGGGTTCCATGAAGAACCCTTTCCACAGAGGGTTTTACACTGAAGCCAGAAGGGTTCTACCTGGAACCCCAAATAATCTCCTATGGGGACAGACGGAGGACCCGTTTGGAACCCTTTATTCTAAGAGTGTACTGGATCATAGGTCTATAGACAAGTCTTCTCAAAACATTTTAAAAACATTTTGTGGAAAGCCAAACAATAACTTACACTTCCTCAAAACAGGTTGTGTGTATTCATTAGTGCCGACCGTAGCAAAACGTTTGGCAACAGAAACCGTTTAGGTCACATTGTACAGTGTTTGGAGTAAACTGTTTATGCATCATTTTAGAACTGTTGGCTGTGGAGTAAACTAATGAATACAACCCAGTTTGTAGCCAACAACTCGGCTGTTTATACCTGATGCTGAAACCTGAACATAGCCTGGGGGTATACTAATATGCAAGCTAGATATTCTGGTTTTCTAAAGCTAGCCAGCTTCAGTTATCTTCACATTCCATCTCAGGCCTCACCCATCAGAATATACAGAGTGCTAGTCATCAGGAAGCTGCTCTCTCAGCAGAACAGAAAATATCTCAATGACTTGACATGTTCTGGTTGTGAATTCAGGCTACAAGGTGACAATCCTGTCAGGGATTATTGTAAAGTGTGTAGATAAATTAAATGTATGGTGTAATGTTAGTATAGTGAATGACAGTAAAACACTCCTAACAGTCTACTACAACTGAGACAGGTTGGTGTAATGTTAGTATAGTGAATGACAGTAAAACACTCCTAACAGTCTACTACTACTGAGACAGGTTGGTGTCAGTTTAATCAGACAAAATGGAGCTGACTGGATGTGGTCAAGTCAAATTCAATGTATCAATATTCAGATATTATACTTCTACATTTAACATTTCATATGATAATGTAATTGTATCATAGTTCCTCTATAGTGTAGTGATCCTCTACATTTCATATGATAATGTAATTGTATAATAGTTCCTCTATAGTGTAGTGATCCTCTACATTTCATATGATAATGTAATTGTATCATAGTTCCTCTATAGTGTAGTGATCCTCTACATTTCATATGATAATGTAATTGTATCATAGTTCCTCTATAGTGTAGTGATCCTCTACATTTCATATGATAATGTAATTGTATTATAGTTCCTCTATAGTGTAGTGATCCTCTACATTTCATATGATAATGTAATTGTATCATAGTTCCTCTATAGTGTAGTGAGCCTCTACATTTCATATGATAATGTAATTGTATCATAGTTCCTCTATAGTGTAGTGATCCTCTACATTTCATATGATAATGTAATTGTATCATAGTTCCTCTATAGTGTAGTGATTCTCTACATTTCATATGATAATGTAATTGAGCCACTTCACAATTCCAACTAAGTGACCCAATTGGTGCCAATGGCGCGATGCGTAGGTTGTTGGCCTTTTACATGTGAGACCTGGGTTCACTTCCCTGCCCAGCTGTTTGCTACATTGGTGTCAGAAGTGGTATGGTGTCTGTGAGGTCATCAGAATGGACCGGATGTGTGAGGGGTCTGAGTAGTCGAAGCACGGGACTAATTAACACTGATACTGGGTTAACCCTATTAATACTGACACTGGGTTAACCCTATTGATATTGATACTGGGTTAACACTATTGATACTGATACTGGGTTAACACTATTGATATTGATACTGGGTTAACCCTATTGATACTGATACTGGGTTAACCCTATTGATACTGATACTGGGTTAACCCTATTAATACTGACACTGGGTTAACCCTATTGATATTGATACTGGGTTAACACTATTGATACTGATACTGGGTTAACACTATTGATATTGATACTGGGTTAACCCTATTGATACTGATACTGGGTTAACCCTATTGATACTGATACTGGGTTAACACTATTGATACTGATACTGGGTTAACACTATTGATATTGATACTGGGTTAACCCTATTGATACTGATACTGGGTTAACACTATTAATAATGATACTGGGTTAACACTATTGATACTGATACTGGGTTAACCCTATTGATACTGATATTGGGTTAACACTATTGATATTGATACTGGGTTAACACTATTTATACTGATACTGGGTTAACCCTATTGATACTGATACTGGGTTAACACTATTAATACTGATACTGGGTTAACCCTATTGATACTGATACTGGGTTAACACTATTGATATTGATACTGGGTTAACCCTATTAATACTGATACTGGGTTAACCCTATTTATACTGATACTGGGTTAACCCTACTGATACTAGGTTAACCCTATTGATACTGATACTGGGTTGACACTATTGATATTGATACTGGGTTAACCCTATTGATATTGATACTGGGTTAACCCTATTGATATTGATACTGGGTTAACCCTATTTATACTGATAATGGGTTAACCCTACTGATACTGGGTTAACCCTATTGATACTGATACTGGGTTGACACTATTGATATTGATACTGGGTTAACACTATTGATCCTGATACTGGGTTAACCCTATTGATACTGATACTGGGTTAACCCTATTAATACTGATACTGGGTTAACCCTATTGATACTGATACTGGGTTAACACTACTGATACTGATACTGGGTTAACAGTATTGATACTGATACTGGGTTAACCCTATTGATACTGATACTGGGTTAACCCTATTGATACTGATACTGGGTTAACCCTATTAATACTGATACTGGGTTAACACTATTGATACTGATACTGGGTTAACCCTATTTATACTGATACTGGGTTAACACTGTTGATACTGATACTGGGTTAACCCTATTGATACTGATACTGGGTTAACACTATTTATACTGATACTGGGTTAACACTATTAATACTGATTCTGGGTTAACAATATTGATACTGATACTGGGTACTGATACTGATAACCCTATTGATACTGATACTGGGTTAACCCTATTGATACTGATACTGGGTTAACACTATTTATACTGATACTGGGTTAACCCTATTGATACTGATACTGGGTTAACCCTATTGATACTGATACTGGGTTAACACTATTTATACTGATACTGGGTTAACCCTATTGATACTGATACTGGGTTAACCCTATTGATACTGATACTGGGTTAACCATATTGATACTGATACTGGGTTAACCCTATTGATACTGATACTGGGTTAACACTATTAATACTGATACTGGGTTAACCCTATTGATACTGATACTGGGTTAACACTATTGATATTGATACTGGGTTAACCCTATTAATACTGATACTGGGTTAACCCTATTTATACTGATACTGGGTTAACCCTACTGATACTGGGTTAACCCTATTGATACTGATACTGGGTTGACACTATTGATATTGATACTGGGTTAACACTATTGATCCTGATCCTGGGTTAACCCTATTGATACTGATACTGGGTTAACCCTATTAATACTGATACTGGGTTAACAATATTGATACTGATACTGGGTACTGATACTGATAACCCTATTGATACTGATACTGGGTTAACACTATTTATACTGATTCTGGGTTAACCCTATTGATACTGATACTGGGTTAACCCTATTGATACTGATACTGGGTTAACACTATTTATACTGATACTGGGTTAATCCTATTGATACTGATACTGGGTTAACCCTATTGATACTGATACTGGGTTAACACTATTAATACTGATACTGGGTTAACCCTATTGATACTGATACTGGGTTAACCCTATTGATACTGATACTGGGTTAACCATATTGATACTGATACTGGGTTAACCCTATTGATACTGATACTGGGTTAACACTATTAATACTGATACTGGGTTAACCCTATTGATACTGATACTGGGTTAACACTATTGATATTGATACTGGGTTAACCCTATTAATACTGATACTGGGTTAACCCTATTTATACTGATACTGGGTTAACCCTACTGATACTGGGTTAACCCTATTGATACTGATACTGGGTTGACACTATTGATATTGATACTGGGTTAACACTATTGATCCTGATCCTGGGTTAACCCTATTGATACTGATACTGGGTTAACCCTATTAATACTGATACTGGGTTAACCCTATTGATACTGATACTGGGTTAACACTACTGATACTGATACTGGGTTAACAGTATTGATACTGATACTGGGTTAACCCTATTGATACTGATACTGGGTTAACACTATTGATACTGATACTGGGTTAACCCTATTAATACTGATACTGGGTTAACACTATTGATACTGATACTGGGTTAACCCTATTTATACTGATACTGGGTTAACACTGTTGATACTGATACTGGGTTAACCCTATTGATACTGATACTGGGTTAACACTATTTATACTGATACTGGGTTAACACTATTAATACTGATTCTGGGTTAACAATATTGATACTGATACTGGGTACTGATACTGATAACCCTATTGATACTGATACTGGGTTAACACTATTTATACTGATTCTGGGTTAACCCTATTGATACTGATACTGGGTTAACCCTATTGATACTGATACTGGGTTAACACTATTTATACTGATACTGGGTTAACCCTATTGATACCGATACTGGGTTAACCCTATTGATACTGATACTGGGTTAACACTATTGATACTGATACTGGGTTAACCCTATTGATACTGATACTGGGTTAACCCTATTTATACTGATACTGGGTTAACACTGTTGATACTGATACTGGGTTAACCCTATCGATACTGATACTGGGTTAACACTATTTATACTGATACTGGGTTAACACTATTAATACTGATTCTGGGTTAACAATATTGATACTGATACTGGGTACTGATACTGATAACCCTATTGATACTGATACTGGGTTAACACTATTTATACTGATTCTGGGTTAACCCTATTGATACTGATACTGGGTTAACCCTATTGATACTGATACTGGGTTAACACTATTTATACTGATACTGGGTTAACCCTATTGATACTGATACTGGGTTAACCCTATTGATACTGATACTGGGTTAACACTATTGATACTGATACAGGGTTAACCCTATTGATACTAATACTGGGTTAACCCTATTGATACTGATACTGGGTTAACCATATTGATACTGATACTGGGTTAACCCTATTGATACTGATACTGGGTTAACACTATTAATACTGATACTGGGTTAACCCTATTGATACTGATACTGGGTTAACACTATTGATATTGATACTGGGTTAACCCTATTAATACTGATACTGGGTTAACCCTATTTATACTGATACTGGGTTAACCCTACTGATACTGGGTTAACCCTATTGATACTGATACTGGGTTGACACTATTGATATTGATACTGGGTTAACACTATTGATCCTGATACTGGGTTAACCCTATTGATACTGATACTGGGTTAACCCTATTGATACTGATACTGGGTTAACACTATTGATACTGATACTGGGTTAACCCTATTGATACTGATACTGGGTTAACCCTATTGATACTGATACTGGGTTAACACTACTGATACTGATACTGGGTTAACAGTATTGATACTCATACTAGGTTAACCCTATTGATACTGATACTGGGTTAACCCTATTGATACTGATACTGGGTTAACACTATTGATACTGATACTGGGTTAACCCTATTAATACTGATACTGGGTTAACACTATTGATACTGATACTGGGTTAACCCTATTTATACTGACACTGGGTTAACACTGTTGATACTGATACTGGGTTAACCCTATTGATACTGATACTGGGTTAACACTATTTATACTGATACTGGGTTAACACTATTAATACTGATTCTGGGTTAGCAATATTGATACTGATACTGGGTACTGATACTGATAACCCTATTGATACTGATACTGGGTTAACCCTATTGATACTGATACTGGGTTAACCCTATTGATACTGATACTGGGTTAACCATATTGATACTGATACTGGGTTAACACTATTGATACTGATACTGGGTTAACCCTATTGATACTGATACTGGGTTAACCCTATTGATACTGATACTGGGTTAACCCTACTTGGGGCGGCAGGTAGCTGCGCTCCAACGCTCTAGTGGTTAGTTAGAGCGTTGGATTAGTAACTGAAAGGCTGCAAGATCAAATCCCTGAGCTGACAAGGTAAAAATCGGTTGTTTACCCCTGAACAAGGCAGTTAACCCACTGTTCCTAAGCCATCATTGAAAATAAGAATTTGTTCTTAACTGACTTGCCTAGTAAAATAAATAAATAAATACTGGGTTAACCCTATTTGTGCGATGCATAGGGTGTTTTCCTTGTTCACCAGCGACCTGGGTTCACTGCCCTGCACCACTGTTTGCTACAATATTAATATCATAGACTATCTGTTAAACGAAGAGACACCACAATATGAGTGAAAGGATTTCAGGATAATATCAGTGAGTGTTGATTTAGAGGTGTCTTCTGGGTTCATCCTTGTAGCCGCCTTTATCAACAGGGTGAAATGTAACAAATGACATCAGAGTTGGGAGGTAACCAGGTCCCAGTTTAAATCACCATGACGACCATTTCATTATTTCTCCAGAGCAGCAAGGGAATCTAGAGACTCAACCTTTGTAGAATCACAATCACCTTTATTCACAATGTACATTTGCACGTACATATGTAGGATCTTAATTTGAGCCAGTTTACTACAGCAGGAAAATATTCCTGCAGCAACAGAAAATGTGAATTATTATGTGAATTATAATTAATGGACATTTTTGTAGGGTTTACTACATTTTTCGTAAGGAAAACTCAAGTCTGAAATATCTAAGTGGAAATTACAAACTTCAGAAGCCTTTTTAAACCTCAAATACACTACAAGTTTTACATTTCCTGCATTGCTTGAAAGTTCTTCTGCAGTGGGGGGGTGATCAAATTAAGATCCTACATCTGTACACATAATTGTACATGGGGATATGTATGGGGTATATAACATCCAATCACAGAGGTTTACATCAGCTGACAGTTGCAATGTTATTGCTAATAACTCAAACTGCCCTTTTCAGATAAAGACATAAACTCTGTACAGATGTAGGATCTTAATTTGATCACCCTGTTGCAGAAAAACTAAACTTGTAGTGTATTTGAGTGTAATTAAACTTTAGAAAAGGTTTCTGAAGATGATAAATTCCACTTTTCCATTTTAAAACTGTTCATTAATTATAATCCACACAATAATTCAAATGTCCTGTTTCTGCAGGATTATTTTTCTGGTGTAGCAAACTGGCTCAAATTAAGATCCAACATCTGCAGCAATATACCCCTCTCTAATGTATATGACTATATCAGGATTCACTTTTGTCCATTTGACATCTTGTATTTACTGTTGTTTAGGCTGGTTGAATGAGTTGGCTGTGAAAGCTACTTCATCTGCAAGAAAACAGGCGGCTGCACCAGTGACTGTCAGAAGTTTTGTGATTTCCTCATATGAACGTGAAAGTAAGTGTGTAGTCTACGCAGTTACAAAAATGGCTGTTGAAACTGTGGCACATATTTCTCGGTAACATTGAATAAATGTGTTGGTATGTAGGAAAGACGGTCAGACTCTCGTACTGTTGGTCTAGACTACCTACAAACTATTATAAGGCTATGATCACTTATCATGCCGACAAACCTGATGGTCTCTGTGAACTGATCTGAACAGGTTTAGGCTGGTCATCTATGATATGTAGGTTATATACAGTACATTCTCTGTCCTGCTACTGGTAGGACTATAACATTATGTTGATCTGAATAGGTTTAGACTGGTCATCTATGATATGCAGGTTATATACAGTACATTCTCTGTCCTGCTACTGGTAGGACTATAACATTATGTTGATCTGAACAGGTTTAGGCTGGTCATCTATGATATGTAGGTTATATACAGTACATTCTCTGTCCTGCTACTGGTAGGACTATAACATTATGTTGATCTGAACAGGTTTAGACTGGTCATCTATGATATGTAGGCTATAGCCGAGGTATAGACCTTGATCTGCATGTCACTAACAAACTGCTATTATACATTATAACCTAGTCTACTTTACATAATATAACATCTCTCACTTGATGCAAAAAAACCTTTCTGAATGGATCAACAATTTCCTCCTCGGATCAATCATGTCCGTTTTAGCCCTTCTGTCTACATTCTCAGATACGTTTAGAAAAGAACAGATTGAAAGACAATAAATAGTCAACTGTTAGTGAATACAAATACGTGTGAGACATGGCCTTGTGTTGCTGTACTGTCTATAACTACCTTAACAAACAGTGACTTATTATTATTACTATTATTATTATTATTGTTGTTGTTCTGTCTATAACTACCTTAACAAACAGTGACTTATTATTATTATTATTATTATTATTATTGTTGCTGTTCTGTCTATAACTACCTTAACAAACAGTGACTTATTATTATTATTATTATTATTATTATTATTGTTATTGTTGTTGTTCTGTCTAGAACTACCTTAACAAACAGTAAATTATTATTATTATTATTATTATTATTATTATTATTGTTATTGTTCTGTCTAGAACTACCTTAACAAACAGTGACTTATTATTATTATTGACGGTTACCATGGAGATGAAATGTCACAACAACATGTTCATGTGATGCTTTAAATCACCTGACTGTTTCTATGTATCTGTTAGTAAATGTTTTATTTCTCTAAGAGATAATGAATACATGAGAACAATTAACAGTCAAGAACTAGTTGTTACTGTGTTAACCACAACCAACATGCTGGATCTCTGTTTAGTTGTCACTGTGTTATCCACAACCAACATGCTGGATCTCTGTTTAGTTGTCACTGTCTTAACCACAACCAACATGTTGGATCTCTGTTTAGTTGTCACTGTGTTAACCACAACCAACATGCTGGATCTCTGTTTAGTTGTCACTGTGTTAACCACAACCAACATGCTGGATCTCTGTTTACAGGGGTCAGTGCTCTAAAATGAGTCTCTCTGGGGAGAGAGAGGAGGGGGGCCCTGACTCTAAAATGATTCTCTCTGGGGAGAGAGAGGAGGGGGGCCCTGCCTCTAAAATTAGTCTCTCTGGGGAGAGAGAGGAGGGGGGCCCTGACTCTAAAATGAGTCTCTCTGGGGAGAGAGAGGAGGGGGGCCCTGCCTCTAAAATGAGTCTCTCTGGGGAGAGAGAGGAGGGGGGCCCTGTCTCTAAAATGCATCTCTCTGGGGGACATAACACCAAAGCTAAGAGGTGAGATAACAATTTTATGAATAATTCATTAAGTTTATTTCCTAAATAAATAGCTATCTTAAGGTGAATGCTCTTACTGTAAATCTCTCTGGATAAGAGCATCTGCCAAATCAGGGGTTCTCAATCTGGGGTCTCCAGAGGTACTGCAGGGGTTCTGCGGCACCCTGACTGTACTCTTTAACCCTCCCGGTTAGTAAATTTACCTCAACATTTTACCTTTAAATTCAATTTACCTCCACATGCCCCTGGCTTGCTCGAGAAGGCAGAGCAGGTGGATGCTGGTTGATGAGTTAGAGAATGAACGTACTGGGAAAATATATTTTTCTCGACCAGAGGTGACTGAATTAATGTTCAGACTTATTGTTAATCGTTATGTTAATGAAGTGTAAAACATGAGCATAAAAACAGGTAATAATAAACATGAATCATCATTATATTACTTCACAGTAATCTGTTCAATGCTTTTTCAGTCTCTCCTCTTGCGTTAGCAGTGTGGAAAGGGACAGAAAGAAGCGCGGGGAGTGGTGGTGTATCCAGGGAGAAAACTAAACTTATCTTCTGAAATATCATTTGTGGTCTTATGCTGCCATCGATTGGAATTATTTAGCAACTGAAGTAGTACTGAATAATGTGTAATTCCTTACTAAAGTAGTAATTACTCAGAATTGCAAAATAAAAAAAATTCAGGTTCATTTTACCACTTACAACCATAAAATAACCATTCATAGCATAACAAACAATGAAACTGACATCAACCAAAAATACCATACATTTAGTTCATTATTCAAAAAAATAAACTACTTATTTAGATGGGTGACATTATCTGCCAAAGTAACAGCCCTGTAGACAAAGAAGAGCTCTCCAGTAGGTACCAAAACATTCAATGGCCATTTTCTCAAAAGTGAGGTTACAAGTTAATCAACATTCAAAGCAGAATTACTTTCCCATTGTTCCTCAACCATACCCTCTCCGCTGTGCAATCCGGTTTCCCAGCTAGTCACGGGTGCACCTGAGCCACGCTCAAGGTACTAAACGATATCATAACCGCCATTGATAAAAGACAGTTCTGTGCAGCCGTCTTCATTGACCTGGCCAAGGCTTTCGTCTCTGTCAATCACCGTATTCTTATCGGCAGACTCAACAGCCTTGGTTTCTCAAATGGCAGCCTCGCCTGGTTCACCAACTACTTCTCAGATAGAGTTCAGTGTGTCAAATCAGGAGGGCCTGTGGTCCGGACCTCTGGCAGTGTCTATGGGGGTACCACAGGTTTCAATTTTCGGGCCGACACTTTTCTCTGTATATATCAAAGATGTTGCTCTTGCTGCGGGTGATTCCCTGATCCACCTCTACGCAGACGACACCATACTGCATACATCTGGCCCTTCTCTGGACATTGTGTTAACAAATCTCCAAACGAGCTTCAATGCTATACAACACTCATTCCGTGGCCTCCAACTGCTCTTAAACGCTAGTAAAACTAAATGCATGCTTTTCAACCGATCTCTGCCCGCACCCGCCCGTCAGCATCACTACTCTGGACGGTTTTAACTTAGAATATGTGGACAACTACAAATACCTAGGTGTCTGGCTGGACTGTAAACTCTCCTTCCAGACTCATATTAAGCATCTCCAATCCAAAATTAAATCTAGAATCGGCATCCTATTTCGCAAAAACCTCCTTCACTCACGCTGCCAAACATACCCTTGTAAAACTGACCATCCTACTGATCCTCGACTTCGGCGATGTCATTTACAAAATAGCCTCCAACACTCTACTCAGAAAACTGGATGCAGTCTATCACAGTGCCATCTGTTTTGTCACCAAAGCCCCATATACCACCCACAAACTGCGACATGTATGCTCTCGTCGGCTGGCCCTCACTACATATTCGTTGCCAGGCCCACTGGCTCCAGATCATCTATAAGTCTTTGCTAGGTAAAGCTCCGCATTATCTCAGCTCACTGGTCACCATAGCAACACCCACCCATAGCACGCACTCCAGCAGGTATATCTCACTGGTCATCCCCAAAGCCAACACCTTTTTGGCCGCCTTTCCTTCCAGTTCTCTGCTTCCAATGACTGGAACGAATTGCAAAAATCGCTGAAGTTGGAGACTTCACTAACTTTAAGCATCAGCTATCTGAGCAGCTTACCGATCACTGCAGCTGTACACAGCCCATGTCACGAGCGGAATGAACAGTTTAAGGAGTGAGTCAAACGCAGGAGACTGAGGTCCGTTGGAACAATCTTAATTTAATAAATCCACGGGTAAGTTTCACATACGGCTGGGAGCATAACAGTCAGAAAAATGGACAAAAAGAAGCTCCGTTCAAAAGGCAGACGGGGCGCAGCCCGGCAACCCTAATGCCTAGATAATAAAAGTAACATCACACGTAACAACGAACAATCCCGCACAAAATCCTAGCTAAACACAGACAGACTAAATAACCCCCCCACTAATGACAAAACACAAAACAGGTGCAAACAAAACCCAGACATAACTAATAGACACTGAAACACAGATCGGTGGCAGCTAGTAGGCCGGCGACGACGATCGCCGAGCGCCGCTCGACCGAGGAGAGGCGCCCCCTTCTGTGGATGTTGTGACAGCCCATCTGTAAATAGCCCATCCAATCAACCTACCTCATCCCCATACTGTTTTTATTTACTTTTTTGATCTTTTGCACACCAGTATTTCTACTTGCACATCATCATCTGCACATCTATCACTCCAGTGTTAATTTGCTAAATTGTAATTACTTCGCTATCATGGCCTATTTGTTGCCTTACCTCCTCATGCCATTTGCACACACTGTATATATATTTTTCTATTCTGTTATTGACTGTATGTCTGTTTACTCCATGTGTAACTCTGTGGTGTTGTTTGTTTTGCACTGCTTTGCTTTATCTTGGCCAGGTCGCAGTTGTAAATGAGAACTTGTTCTCAACTGGCCTACCTGGTTAAATAAAGGTGAAATAAAAAAAAAATACAATTTTCTACCTCTGAGTTTCTATTTTAATCCAATGTAAATAACACCATTTCAAATGTTGCTACATAAGACAGAATTGAGCCATTCGGTCACATTTGAGAGTAAGGAAAATATATAGCATTTAGCAAAAAAATCATGATTATTTGTCTCTCTGAAATGAAACCATCAAGTAATAGATTTAAACAAATACAAGTCTGTCATTGAACAACCCCATGATATGGTTAGTGAAAAACACACCAATCTCTTTCAGAATTGTTTTAAACAATAAAAGGTAATTTACCAACATTTCTGTAAAGTGATATGTTGCGTTTTGGAACTCTTCTTATGTTTCCCATCTGAGCTCAGAGTAGATGAGAGATGTAATGTTTGTCTCTGTTGTGTTGAAGACCAATCAAGCGGAAGAGACCAGCCTCCCCTGTACCCAGCTGTGTGTCCATGAAGAGTGACCGGTCTATGGATCCTCTTATAGACTTTAGAGAGGGAGACTTTTCTACTGAACAAAGGTAAGAAGAACTCATGGGTCATGGTCAGTGAGTTAAACAACACTGTCTCTAGTCATTTCTCCTCTCCCATTTTCACATTTCTTTTAGTTGTTTTCATAATCCATAGGCTAATCCTTTTGTCCATTTTCATAGTCCTAAAACAATATTAAACAAACACCACATTCCCTCTCTCTCTCTGTGTGTGTGTGTGTGTAAATGTGTGTGTGTGTGTGTGTGTGTGTGTGTGTGTGTGTGTGTACTCTCCCTGGATGAGGAGATGTAATCTCTATCCTGATTGCCTAGTCACTTTTACCCCTACTTACATGTACATATTACATCAACTTTCCTCAACTACCTGGTACCCCTGCACATTGACTCAGTACTGGTACTCCTTATAGTCTCATTATTACCTCAACTACCTGGTACCCCTGCACATTGACACAGTACTGGTACTCCTTATAGTCTCATTATTAGCTCAACTACCTGGTACCCCTGCACATTGACTCAGTACTGGTACTCCTAATAGTCTCATTATTACCTCAACTACCTGGTATCCCTGCACATTGACTCAGTACTGGTACTCCTTATAGTCTCATTATTACCTCAACTACCTGGTACCCCTGCACATTGACTCAGTACTGGTAATCCTTATAGTCTCATTATTACCTCAACTACCTGGTACCCCTGCACATTGACTCAGTACTGGTACTCCTTATAGTCTCATTATTACATTTACATTACATTTAAGTCATTTAGCAGACACTCTTATCCAGAGCGACTTACAAATTGGTGCATTCACCTTATAATATTCAGTGGAACAACCACTTACAATAGTGCATCTAAATCTTTTAAGGGGGGAGGGGGGGGTTAGAAGGATTACTTTATCCTATTCCAGGTATTCCTTAAAGAGGTGGGGTTTCAGGTGTCTCCGGAAGGTGGTGATTGACTCCGCTGTCCTGGCGTCGTGAGGGATCTTGTTCCACCATTGGGGTGCCAGAGCAGCGAACAGTTTTGACTGGGCTGAGCGGGAACTGTGCTTCCTCAGAGGTAGGGAGGCGAGCAGGCCAGAGGTGGATGAATGCAGTGCCCTTGTTTGGGTGTAGGGCCTGATCAGAGCCTGAAGGTACGGAGGTGCCGTTCCCCTCACAGCTCCGTAGGCAAGCACCATGGTCTTGTAGCGGATGCGAGCTTCAACTGGAAGCCAGTGGAGAGAGCGGAGGAGCGGGGTGACGTGAGAGAACTTGGGAAGGTTGAACACCAGACGGGCTGCGGCGGTCAGGATGAGTTGTAGGGGTTTAATGGCACAGGCAGGGAGCCCAGCCAACAGCGAGTTGCAGTAATCCAGGCGGGAGATGACAAGTGCCTGGATTAGGACCTGCGCCGCTTCCTGTGTGAGGCAGGGTCGTACTCTGCGAATGTTGTAGAGCATGAACCTACAGGATCGGGTCACCACCTTGATGTTAGTGGAGAACGACAGGGTGTTGTCCAGGGTCACGCCAAGGTTCTTAGCACTCTGGGAGGAGGACACCTCAACTACCTGGTACCCCTGCACATTGACTCAGTACTGGTACTCCTTATAGTCTCATTATTAGCTCAACTACCTGGTACCCCTGCACATTGACTCAGTACTGGTACTCCTTATAGTCTCATTATTACCTCAACTACCTGGTACCCCTGCACATTGACTCAGTACTGGTACTCCTTATAGTCTCATTATTACCTCAACTACCTGGTACCCCTGCACATTGACTCAGTACTGGTACTCCTTATAGTCTCATTATTACCTCAACTACCTGGTACCCCTGCACATTGACTCAGTACTGGTACTCCTTATAGTCTCATTATTACCTCAACTACCTGGTACCCCTGCACATTGACTCAGTACTGGTACTCCTTATAGTCTCATTATTAGCTCAACTACCTGGTACCCCTGCACATTGACTCAGTACTGGTACTCCTTATAGTCTCATTATTACCTCAACTACCTGGTACACCTGCACATTGACTCAGTACTGGTACTCCTTATAGTCTCATTATTACCTCAACTACCTGGTACCCCTGCACATTGACTCAGTACTGGTACTCCTTATAGTCTCATTATTACCTCAACTACCTGGTACCCCTGCACATTGACTCAGTACTGGTACTCCTTATAGTCTCATTATTACCTCAACTACCTGGTACCCCTGCACATTGACTCAGTACTGGTAATCCTTATAGTCTCATTATTACCTCAACTACCTGGTACCCCTGCACATTGACTCAGTACTGGTACTCCTTATAGTCTCATTATTACCTCAACTACCTGGTACCCCTGCACATTGACTCAGTACTGGTACTCCTTATAGTCTCATTATTACCTCAACTACCTGGTACCCCTGCACATTGACTCAGTACTGGTACTCCTTATAGTCTCATTATTACCTCAACTACCTGGTACCCCTGCACATTGACTCAGTACTGGTACTCCTTATAGTCTCATTATTACCTCAACTACCTGGTACCCTGCACATTGACTCAGTACTGGTACTCCTTATAGTCTCATTATTACCTCAACTACCTGGTACCCCTGCACATTGACTCAGTACTGGTACTCCTTATAGTCTCATTATTACCTCAACTACCTGGTACCCTGCACATTGACTCAGTACTGGTACTCCTTATAGTCTCATTATTACCTCAACTACCTGGTACCCCTGCACATTGACTCAGTACTGGTACTCCTTATAGTCTCATTATTACCTCAACTACCTGGTACCCCTGCACATTGACTCAGTACTGGTACTCCTTATAGTCTCATTATTACCTCAACTACCTGGTACCCCTGCACATTGACTCAGTACTGGTACTCCTTATAGTCTCATTATTACCTCAACTACCTGGTACCCCTGCACATTGACTCAGTACTGGTACTCCTTATAGTCTCATTATTACCTCAACTACCTGGTACCCCTGCACATTGACTCAGTACTGGTACTCCTTATAGTCTCATTATCGTTATTTTATTGTTATTATTATTATTAAAATTTTTTTATCAAATACAATTTGATTTGATTTGAAGCTCATTGGCAGAAACACGTCATTGGGTCTAACGATCGTCTCGTGCTGAACAGATCATGTTCGGATGTTGAAGCCCAGTGGCTGGAAAAACTCCCTAGAAAGGCAGGAACCTAGGAAGAAACCTTGAGAGGAACCAGGTCCTGAGGAGTGGCCAGTCTTCTACTGGCTGTGCTGGGTAGAGAGGAACCAGGCTCTGAGGGGTGGCCAGTCCTCTTCTGGCTGTGCTGGGTAGAGAGGAACCAGGCTCTGAGGAGTGGCCAGTCCTCTACTGGCTGTACTGGGTAGAGAGGAACCAGGCTCTGAGGGGTGGCCAGTCCTCTTCTGGCTATGCTGGGTAGAGGGGAACCAGGCTCTGAGGAGTGGCCAGTCCTCTTCTGGCTGTGCTGGGTAGAGAGGAACCAAGCTCTGAGGGGTGGCCAGTCCTCTTCTGGCTGTGCTGGGTAGAGAGGAACCAGGCTATGAGGAGTGGCCAGTCCTCTTCTGGCTGTGCCTGGGTGGAGATTGTAAGAGTACATGGCCATTAAGGCCAGATCGTTCTTCAAGATGTTCAAATGTTCCTAGATGACCAGCAGGGTGAAATAATAATCACAGTGGTTATAGAGGTTGCAACAGGGCAGCACCTCATGAGTAAATGTCAGGTTGCTTTTCATAGTTGAGCATTCAGAGGTTGAGGGAGGGAGAAAGAGGGATGGATTGGGAGGGAGGGAGAGAGAGAGGGAGGGGGTTGAAACTACAGTTTCGGGACAAGGTATCACGTCTGGTGAACAGGTCAGAGTTCATATCCTCAGTCAGACCAGTAGAAACTGGATCAGCAGCACAACAAGGTATCACGTCTGGTGGACAGGTCAGAGTTCATATCCTCAGACCAGTAGAAACTGGATCAGCAGCACAACAAGGTATCATGTCTGGTGAACAGGTCAGAGTTCATATCCTCAGTCAGACCAGTAGAAACTGGATCAGCAGCACAACAAGGTATCATGTTTGGTGGACAGGTCATAGTTCATATCCTCAGTCAGACCAGTAGAAACTGGATTAGCAGCACAACAAGGTATCATGTCTGGTGGACAGGTCATAGTTCATATCCTTTTATGAAGATTTTTTTTACGTTTATTCCCCAAATAAATATTAAGATGAATGCACTTACTGTAAATCTCTCTGGATAAGAGCATCTGCTAAATCAGGGGTTCTCAATCCGGGGTCTGTGGAGGTACTGCAGGGGTTCTCAATCCGGGGTCTGTGGAGGTACTGCAGGGGTTCTCAATCCGGGGTCTGTGGAGGTACTGCAGGGGTTCCACAGCACCCTGACTGTACTCGTTGCAATGTAACACATTTGATAGAATTTTCACATGACACGACCACTTTGTCTACTCTTAATTATTGCCTAATATAATGGAATTAATATTTTCTTTACCAATTCTGATCGTTGTTACAATAAGAATTTTGACAATATTACCGTTATATCAACACACTCTTCACACCCGTTTAACAACTCTAAATAGCTTTGGCATAGTAGGCATCAAGTCCCTTGCCAATAATGTTGCCTACAACGTTGCATACAATGTTCATTTTCATCGAACACATATTACGCCCTAGATGCCTTCAAATTGCCTAATTTATAGCCACGCCCAATTTAGGATTATGTTTTAACAACGTGATGTTGCGCTCTAAAGGGATATCTTGAAATAACATGATGTAGATAATTAAATAATCAAAAGAAAAACGTGTTAATTTTACACTCTTAGAAAAGAAGGTTCCTTATAGAACCAAAAAGGCTTCTATCACTTCCTTAATATATGGAACCACTAAAAGTGATATATATTTTGGGGTTCAGTGAAGAAGAACCTCTAGAGTTCTGATCAACGAATGGTGATTGTTTTGAGGATGTGAACCCAGCAGCCCTCCAGTGGTCAGATCAATTCCTCCCGTTTTTTCCAGCGCCCGGCCCGGTGTCACGTCCTGACCAGTATAGAGTATATTTGGTTATTGTAGTTTGGTCAGGACGTGGCAGAGGGGAGTTGATGTATGTTTATGGGGTTTGTCACTGGTCTATGTCTGTGTTTCTATGTCTAGTTAATTGGAGTTGGACTCTCAATTGAAGGCAGGTGTGTTGAGTTGCCTTTGATCGGGGGTCCTATATAGTAGGGTGTGTTTGTCTTTGTGTTTCGTGGGTAGTTGTTTTTTGCACTGCTAGTTATAGCCTGCGAAACTGTCTCCTGTCGTGTTGGCTGCATTTATTGTTTTTTTCTTGATCAACGTGTTTCATAAACATGATGTTGAGCACACAACCTGCTGCGTATTGGTCCACGTTCTCCGACAGTGATTTTTGTCAGAAGACGAGGATCGTGACACCCGGGATATAAACCAGCCACCTTTCAGCCACAGGTCCAACTCCTGCCACAGCTCCAACTCCTTAGCCACTGGGCGAAAACCTGAGTTAATCTTGGGAAATTTGCATAAATTAATCTGCCAAAATGAAGACAAAATGCTTTGGAGACATACATGGTATCACTTGTTATACATAAGTATTATACATAAATCATTGCCAAAAGCACAAGACATATATTATTAATGGATTGATCATATAGAAATATAAAACATTATTTTTAACTACTACAAAGCAATTACATGTGGCTCAGGAACCACTGACTCACTGCATTATTCTATAGTATTATCAAGACACCTGCTGTTAACTCTTAACTTCTTAGGACAGCTCACGATGTGTCCTAAATATCTGCCAACTAGGTGGGACTAGAGACTTCATGCATAGCTTTAATTTATACCCAGAAGTGTAAAATGTCTTTATTCTCAGCACTTATTCGACCAATTTTCTACTCTGAGACGCTTTGTGGATATGGGCCCAGATCTCAAAATATTGTTATAAAAAAAGTGGAATGTTTATCTAACATAATAATAAAAAATTAATATTACTAATGTAACCCACTGTAAAGACTGGGTTTAGAGGATTGTGTTGCACTGCTCATGTCCGCGTTCTGGAACTGCCCGCATCCCTGTACAGAACTGTCCACGTTCTGGAACTGCCCGCATCCCTGTACGCGTTCACGTACGGTGTGGCGCCAATACTGATGGCCAGTGATTGGTGTTAAAAAAATTATATTTCAATTATTAAATGAACTCACTCTACCTGAACCACAATGTATTTAAAAATGCATTGGTTTGTTATGAAAAATAATGCTATTACACATGTGGATTTAAAGTATAACTTTTTAATGTATATAAACAAAATACATATAAATCTGACCATTCAAAACGAATACAATCTGAACAGCATAATAGAATATTGCACCATATCAAATAAAAATAAATAAAAACGTGAAAAACGGCAGCACCCCACTTAAAACATTAAACTGTTCCCTCTCTTCTCTCTCTTCTTTATTGCCATGTTATAACCAGCAGCACACAGCAATGCTGACCATATTTTGCTTTTATGAGAGATTTGCATTCAGAAATGCAAGCTGCCTCTTTCAGATGCGGTTTCTTCTCTCAGTAATTATTTGTCATCATCACAATATTACCACCCATTCCTCTTGGGTCAGAGCATCAACAGGTGCAATGACAATGGCCAGGGTAGAGATGATGGCATACTTTGACTCAAGAAACCGCTTCAACATATTTAAAGTATTAGAAGTATTAGAAGTATTCCACAGCTGATTTCACTTTGTCCACAGTGGGCTTCATCACCTTCAGAGCATCTCTTACAATCAGGTTGATTGTGTGGGCAAGACATGGATGATGGGTTCATTTAAACATTTTCATGGCTTAAATTATGTTAGCTGCATAACACAACAGACCACTTTTCCATCTACTTGCCATTCTCTGGCCACTCTCAACAGTTCCTCTGCCAAGTTCTCTGAGGTGTGTCTGTCGCTGAACTCAAAGCAGTCCAGAAGACAGCTAGACATCGAAAAATCTTCAATGAAGTGACATGTAACCGACATGTATGAAGTTGATGTCCAGTGGTAAGGCAAACTGCAGTAGCTTTTTGGACTCTTTCCCGCACTGAAGCCTGTGTGCTCTCGTACAGTTGTGGAAAAAGTTATTTTGAAAGGGTTTTCCTGCTTGGAATAGTGTACATTGGATTTAGACTATTGCTATAATTTCTAAAACCTCTGTCCTTCACAATCTAAAATGGCTGGAAATCGGTGGCAATCATTTTAGCCAATGCAATATCAATTTGGCCTTGTTTTACTACAGACATAGACTTTGGAATAAACTGGTCCATAGAAGACTGCGCTGCTGTGTGTCGCGGAGCAGGTCTACTGGACTGAGTGGATACATCTCCACGTGTGGAGGTGCTGGCTCCACCACTATCACTAGCAGGCCTACTGGACTGAGTGGATACATCTCCACGTGTGGAGGTGCTGGCTCCACCACTATCACTAGCAGGCCTACTGGACTGAGTGGATACATCTCCACGTGTGGAGGTGCTGGCTCCACCACTATCACTAGCAGGCCCGCTAGTTTCTCCAAGCTCCACTACAGCTAGCTTCACCGTTCACAGATCACATATGCCGGTGCAGATTGTGCGTAGAACCGGCTTTATATGAGGTTTTTTTTTGGCAAATTCTACACTGTGCTCTAACATTGTCTACATTATTAAAATGCATCCAAATGCTACTGTGCTTCTGACTCATATTCCAGCTGTTGTTTTCACAGCTGTCCTTCCTCTCTCCTCTTCTACTAAGTGTGTGACTGTGAGTGAGTTGGCTCAGCCCTCCCTCACGCATCTTTGGTTCACTGATTGACACTGCGTGTCTGATTGACAGGAACAACAAGTGAGGCTGTTAGTCTGAGCAGACAGTCAGAACGAATGTGTGCGCGTGAGCGTTTAGGCCTATATTATTTTATTTCTTTTTTCGTTCTTTGAATTAGTTAATTCTATTAATTTAAATCTTTTGATTATCCATATGTTAATTTTTAGATATTTTTCTAAATAGATTTGGCTCTTCCGATATGCGAGCCGGCTCTTAGAGCCAACTTGTTTGTGGACGACCCATCACTACCAAGCATATTGTCCGGTTATATGCAGAGTGGGCTGAGGTGATCTTGGGGAATAACAGAGTTAGCAACAGTTCTGAGACACCAAAGTTTATTGTTCAGTTAGCTTTATGCTTTATTATCAAACTTTATGCTACTTGGTGCACAAGCTCAATGTTTGCCTGTGAGACACCACAATGTTGTGGTGACTCTCAGTCTTGATGATGGCTGGCACATACCCATCAAACGTTAAACATTTTCTGGTCATGGTTAACCATATGTGTTTTCAGAAAAAGGTATACAACCCAAGCAAAACGCATGTCCCTGTCTTCTTTTTCCAGATGTGGCTGATTTAAACAGACAGAATATTTTTTTAAATTAAGAAATAACACCTTTTTTGACTACTTGTTGTCCCTAAATGGCTGCTGGGTAATTTGATATGCATCTAAATCTTCATTCGTAGGCATCGAATTGAGCGAATGCTGCGCAGATTCACTGAGTTGCAAACCAAAAGGATAGGTCTAGCTCATTGATTTGAAGATCTGATGCATTTGCTAATGAATTATGTAGTACCTGCAGAAGGCCATAGGGAGGAGGAAGAGAGCTATAAACCCACACTGTTTTTACCTTAAAAACCCTAAACCTAACAATTTATCAAATGTATTTATAAAGCCTGTTTTACATCAGCACATGTCACAAAGTGCAATACAGAAACTCTACCCCTACATATGACCTATTTTAGCCTTAACCCCTAACCCTACATATGACCTATTTTAGCCTTAACCCCTAACCCTACATATGACCTATTTTAGCCTTAACCCCTAACCCTACATATGTCCTATTTTAGCCTTAACCCCTAACCCTACATATGACCTATTTTAGCCTTAACCCCTAACCCTACATATGTCCTATTTTAGCCTAATCCTTAACCCTGTTTCTACATTAAACTATTATAGTTATAATATTATGATAGTAAATACCATTATAGCACTAAATAGCATGTTGATTATTTTGTTAATCAAAACCTGTCTAAACATTTTGCTGTTTTGTTTTGTTATATTATTATATTTATTGTTTCAAGGCAGAACACTTGATAAACAAGCCACATTAGTTTTATTTTCAAATGTGGTTTGAACTGGGTAACCTAGTAACCTCTATGTGAAAGTCCAGGAATTGGTGTGGGATAGGTGGGGCAGGTTTGAGACTGATCTAAGGAATTAATGTGAAAAATACACTTTATTTCTCAGCTGCCTCACCAATGTATGTACATTTACATTTTAGTCATTTAGTAGACACTCTTATCCAGAACGACTGCATACATTTCATTTTCTTTTTTTCTCTCCGTACTGGTCCCCTCATGGGAATCGAACCCACAACTCTGGCATTACAAACACCATGCTCTACCAACTGAGCCACACAGGAATTAATCACTTTTAATTGCTAAATATTTCCAATAGATGGTAGCATAAGACCACAAAGCATCAGTTATAGGCTACAAGCAGCAATATGATTGACATAAAATAGCATGCAACCCCAGACTATATGTCCCATGATTTTCTAAAATGGTCACTCATTACTTTAGTTAGCTATATATCTGGTATTAGGGCTGTGTTGCTTTTGGGAGAGCAAAAAATAGTGATTATATCAGGTATTGAACCCTGGGTAAAATATCATTAGTCAGAACCTCAACCTCAGTATACATGCATTTTAAAATATTTTCATAATATCTCATATTGGGACTAAACAACCTCGAAATAGAAAAGACAAGAGTGCGTCTTCCAGCCCGCCAATAAATGACATCATGCAACCGTCCTATTTAGTAAATTTACCTCAGCATGCCCCTCGCTTGCGGGAGAAGGTTGAGTGACGACACCAGCTTTTCAATGGGGCTGAGTTGACTACTAGAGAGAGAAGGCAGAGTGGGTTGATGCTGGTTGATGAATTTGACAATGAATGTGCTGGGAAAATACGTTTTTCTCAACCAGAGATGACTGAATTAATGTTCAGGCTTAATGATAATTGTAACAGTAATGAAGTATAATTTCAAAACATGAGCATAAATACAGGTAATAATAAACACGAATCATCATTATATTACTTCACAGTAATCTGTTCAATGCTTTTTCAGTCCTTCCTCTTGTGTTAGCAGTGTGTAAAGGGACAGAAAGAAGAGTTTTCCTGTGAGGGGGAGTGGTGGTGTATCCAGGGAGAAAACTAATCTAATCTTCTGAAATGTCATTGTGGTCTTATGCTGCCATTTATTGGAATCATTTAGCAACTGCAGTAGTACTAAATAATGTGTAATTCCTTACTAAAGTAGTAATTACTCAGAATTGCAAAATAAAAAAAATTCTAGTTCATTTTACCACTTATAACCATAAAATAACCATTCATAGCATAACAAACAATGAAACTGACATCAACCAAAAATACCATACATTTTGTTCATTATTTAAAAAAATAAACTACTGATTTAGATGGGTGACATTATCTGGCAAAGTAACAGCCCTGTAGACAAAGAAGAGCTCTCCAGTAGGTACCAAAACATTCAATGGCCATTTTCTCAAAAGTGAGGTTACAAGTTAATCAACATTCAAAGCAGAATTACTTTCCCATTGTTCCTCAACCATACCCTCTCCGCTGTGCAATCCGGTTTCCCAGCTAGTCACGGGTGCACCTGAGCCACGCTCAAGGTACTAAACGATATCATAACCGCCATCGATAAAAGACAGTTCTGTGCAGCCGTCTTCATCGACCTGGCCAAGGCTTTCGTCTCTGTCAATCACCGTATTCTTATCGGCAGACTCAACAGCCTTGGTTTCTCAAATGACTGCCTCGCCTGGTTCACCAACTACTTCTCAGATAGAGTTCAGTGTGTCAAATCAGAGGGCCTGTGGTCCGGACCTCTGGCAGTGTCTATGGGGGTACCACAGGGTTCAATTTTCGGGCCGACACTTTTCTCTGTATATATCAAAGATGTTGCTCTTGCTGCGGGTGATTCCCTGATCCACCTTTACGCAGACGACATCATTCTGCATACATCTGGCCCTTCTCTGGACATTGTGTTAACAAATCTCCAAACGAGCTTCAATGCCATACAACACTCATTCCGTGGCCTCCAACTGCTCTTAAACGCTAGTAAAACTAAATGCATGCTTTTCAACCGATCTCTGCTCGCACCCGCCCACCGGCTTAGCGTCACTACTCTGGACGGTTCTGAATTAGAATATGTGGACAACTACAAATACCTAGGTGTCTGGTTAGACTGTAAACTCTCCTTCCAGACTCATATTAAGCATCTCCAATCCAAAATTAAATCTAGAATCGGCATCCTATTTCGCAAAAAACCTCCTTCACTCACGCTGCCAAACATACCCTTGTAAAACTGACCATCCTACTGATCTTCGACTTTGGCGATGTCATTTACAAAATAGCCTCCAACACTCTACTCAGAAAACTGGATGCAGTCTATCACAGTGCCATCTGTTTTGTCAACAAAGCCCCATATACCACCCACCACTGCAACCTGTATGCTCTCGTCGGCTGGCCCTCGCTACATATTCGTCGCCAGGCCCACTGGCTCCAGATCATCTATAAGTCTTTGCTAGGTAAAGCTCCGCATTATCTCAGCTCATTGGTCAGCATAACAACACCAAACAGTAGCACGCGCTCCAGCAGGTATATCTCACTGGTCATCCCCAAAGCCAACACCTTTTTGGCCGCCTTTCCTTCCAGTTCTCTGCTTCCAATGACTGGAACGAATTGCAAAAATCGCTGAAGTTGGAGACTTCACTAACTTTAAGCATCAGCTATCTGAGCAGCTTACCGATCACTGCAGCTGTACACAGCCCATCTGTAAATAGCCCATCCAATCTACCTACCTCATCCCCATATTGTTTTTATTTACTGTGCTGCTCTTTTGCACACCAGTATTTCTACTTGCACATCATCATCTGCTCATCTATCACTCCAGTGTTAATTTGCTAAATTGTAATTACTTCGCCATCATGGCCTATTTGTTGCCTTACCTCCTCATGCCATTTGCACACACTGTATATATATTTTTCTATTCTGTTATTGACTGTATGTCTGTTTACTCCATGTGTAACTCTGTGGTGTTGTTTGTTTTGCACTGCTTTGCTTTATCTTGGCCAGGTCGCAGTTGTAAATGAGAACTTGTTCTCAACTGGCCTACCTGGTTAAATAAAGGTGAAATAAAAAAAAAATACAATTTTCTACCTCTGAGTTTCTATTTTAATCCAATGTAAATAACACCATTTCAAATGTTGCTACATAAGACAGAATTGAGCCATTCGGTCACATTTGAGAGTAAGGAAAATATATAGCATTTAGCAAAAAAATCATGATTATTTGTCTCTCTGAAATGAAACCATCAAGTAATAGATTTAAACAAATACAAGTCTGTCATTGAACAACCCCATGATATGGTTAGTGAAAAACACACCAATCTCTTTCAGAATTGTTTTAAACAATAAAAGGTAATTTACCAACATTTCTGTAAAGTGATATGTTGCGTTTTGGAACTCTTCTTATGTTTCCCATCTGAGCTCAGAGTAGATGAGAGATGTAATGTTTGTCTCTGTTGTGTTGAAGACCAATCAAGCGGAAGAGACCAGCCTCCCCTGTACCCAGCTGTGTGTCCATGAAGAGTGACCGGTCTATGGATCCTCTTATAGACTTTAGAGAGGGAGACTTTTCTACTGAACAAAGGTAAGAAGAACTCATGGGTCATGGTCAGTGAGTTAAACAACACTGTCTCTAGTCATTTCTCCTCTCCCATTTTCACATTTCTTTTAGTTGTTTTCATAATCCATAGGCTAATCCTTTTGTCCATTTTCATAGTCCTAAAACAATATTAAACAAACACCACATTCCCTCTCTCTCTCTCTGTGTGTGTGTGTGTGTGTGTGTGTGTGTGTGTGTGTGTGTGTGTGTGTGTGTGTGTGTGTGTGTACTCTCCCTGGATGAGGAGATGTAATCTCTATCCTGATTGCCTAGTCACTTTTACCCCTACTTACATGTACATATTACATCAACTTTCCTCAACTACCTGGTACCCCTGCACATTGACTCAGTACTGGTACTCCTTATAGTCTCATTATTACCTCAACTACCTGGTACCCCTGCACATTGACACAGTACTGGTACTCCTTATAGTCTCATTATTAGCTCAACTACCTGGTACCCCTGCACATTGACTCAGTACTGGTACTCCTAATAGTCTCATTATTACCTCAACTACATGGTACCCCTGCACATTGACTCAGTACTGGTACTCCTTATAGTCTCATTATTACCTCAACTACCTGGTACCCCTGCACATTGACACAGTACTGGTACTCCTTATAGTCTCATTATTAGCTCAACTACCTGGTACCCCTGCACATTGACTCAGTACTGGTACTCCTAATAGTCTCATTATTACCTCAACTACCTGGTATCCCTGCACATTGACTCAGTACTGGTACTCCTTATAGTCTCATTATTACCTCAACTACCTGGTACCCCTGCACATTGACTCAGTACTGGTACTCCTTATAGTCTCATTATTACCTCAACTACCTGGTACCCCTGCACATTGACTCAGTACTGGTACTCCTTATAGTCTCATTATTACATTTACATTACATTTAAGTCACTTAGCAGACACTCTTATCCAGAGCGACTTACAAATTGGTGCATTCACCTTATAATATTCAGTGGAACAACCACTTACAATAGTGCATCTAAATTTTTTAAGGGGGGGGGGGTTAGAAGGATTACTTTATCCTATTCCAGGTATTCCTTAAAGAGGTGGGGTTTCAGGTGTCTCCGGAAGGTGGTGATTGACTCCGCTGTCCTGGCGTCGTGAGGGATCTTGTTCCACCATTGGGGTGCCAGAGCAGCGAACAGTTTTGACTGGGCTGAGCGGGAACTGTGCTTCCTCAGAGGTAGGGAGGCGAGCAGGCCAGAGGTGGATGAATGCAGTGCCCTTGTTTGGGTGTAGGGCCTGATCAGAGCCTGAAGGTACGGAGGTGCCGTTCCCCTCACAGCTCCGTAGGCAAGCACCATGGTCTTGTAGCGGATGCGAGCTTCAACTGGAAGCCAGTGGAGAGAGCGGAGGAGCGGGGTGACGTGAGAGAACTTGGGAAGGTTGAACACCAGACGGGCTGCGGCGGTCAGGATGAGTTGTAGGGGTTTAATGGCACAGGCAGGGAGCCCAGCCAACAGCGAGTTGCAGTAATCCAGGCGGGAGATGACAAGTGCCTGGATTAGGACCTGCGCCGCTTCCTGTGTGAGGCAGGGTCGTACTCTGCGAATGTTGTAGAGCATGAACCTACAGGATCGGGTCACCACCTTGATGTTAGTGGAGAACGACAGGGTGTTGTCCAGGGTCACGCCAAGGTTCTTAGCACTCTGGGAGGAGGACACCTCAACTACCTGGTACCCCTGCACATTGACTCAGTACTGGTACTCCTTATAGTCTCATTATTACCTCAACTACCTGGTACCCCTGCACATTGACTCAGTACTGGTACTCCTTATAGTCTCATTATTACCTCAACTACCTGGTACCCCTGCACATTGACTCAGTATGGGTACTCCTTATAGCCTCATTATTACCTCAACTACCTGGTACCCCTGCACATTGACTCAGTACTGGTACTCCTTATAGTCTCATTATTAGCTCAACTACCTGGTACCCCTGCACATTGACTCAGTACTGGTACTCCTTATAGTCTCATTATTACCTCAACTACCTGGTACCCCTGCACATTGACTCAGTACTGGTAATCCTTATAGTCTCATTATTACCTCAACTACCTGGTACCCCTGCACATTGACTCAGTATGGGTACTCCTTATAGTCTCATTATTACCTCAACTACCTGGTACCCCTGCACATTGACTCAGTACTGGTACTCCTTATAGTCTCATTATTACCTCAACTACCTGGTACCCCTACACATTGACTCAGTACTGGTACTCCTTATAGTCTCATTATTACCTCAACTACCTGGTACCCCTGCACATTGACTCAGTACTGGTACTCCTTATAGTCTCATTATTACCTCAACTACCTGGTACCCCTGCACATTGACTCAGTACTGGTACTCCTTATAGTCTCATTATTACCTCAACTACCTGGTACCCCTGGACATTGACTCAGTACTGGTACTCCTTATAGTCTCATTATTACCTCAACTACCTGGTACCCCTGCACATTGACTCAGTACTGGTTCTCCTTATAGTCTCATTATTACCTCAACTACCTGGTACCCCTGCACATTGACTCAGTACTGGTACTCCTTATAGTCTCATTATTACCTCAACTACCTGGTACCCCTGCACATTGACTCAGTACTGGTACTCCTTATAGTCTCATTATTACCTCAACTACCTGGTACCCCTGCACATTGACTCAGTACTGGTACTCCTTATAGTCTCATTATTACCTCAACTACCTGGTACCCCTGCACATTGACTCAGTACTGGTACTCCTTATAGTCTCATTATTACCTCAACTACCTGGTACCCCTGCACATTGACTCAGTACTGGTACTCCTTATAGTCTCATTATTACCTCAACCACCTGGTACCCCTGCACATTGACTCAGTACTGGTACTCCTTATAGTCTCATTATTACCTCAACTACCTGGTACCCCTGCACATTGACTCAGTACTGGTACTCCTTATAGTCTCATTATTACCTCAACTACCTGGTACCCCTGCACATTGACTCAGTATGGGTACTCCTTATAGTCTCATTATTACCTCAACTACCTGGTACCCCTGCACATTGACTCAGTACTGGTACTCCTTATAGTCTCATTATTACCTCAACTACCTGGTACCCCTGCACATTGACTCAGTACTGGTACTCCTTATAGTCTCATTATTACCTCAACTACCTGGTACCCCTGCACATTGACTCAGTATGGGTACTCCTTATAGTCTCATTATTACCTCAACTACCTGGTACCCCTGCACATTGACTCAGTACTGGTACTCCTTATAGTCTCATTATTAGCTCAACTACCTGGTACCCCTGCACATTGACTCAGTACTGGTACTCCTTATAGTCTCATTATTACCTCAACTACCTGGTACCCCTGCACATTGACTCAGTACTGGTACTCCTTATAGTCTCATTATTACCTCAACTACCTGGTACCCCTGCACATTGACTCAGTATGGGTACTCCTTATAGTCTCATTATTACCTCAACTACCTGGTACCCCTGCACATTGACTCAGTACTGGTACTCCTTATAGTCTCATTATTAGCTCAACTACCTGGTACCCCTGCACATTGACTCAGTACTGGTACTCCTTATAGTCTCATTATTACCTCAACTACCTGGTACCCCTGCACATTGACTCAGTACTGGTACTCCTTATAGTCTCATTATTACCTCAACTACCTGGTACCCCTGCACATTGACTCAGTACTGGTACTCCTTATAGTCTCATTATTACCTCAACTACCTGATACCCCTGCACATTGACTCAGTACTGGTACTCCTTATAGTCTCATTATTACCTCAACTACCTGGTACCCCTGCACATTGACTCAGTACTGGTACTCCTTATAGTCTCATTATTACCTCAACTACCTGGTACCCCTGCACATTGACTCAGTACTGGTACTCCTTATAGTCTCATTATTACCTCAACTACCTGGTACACCTGCACATTGACTCAGTACTGGTACTCCTTATAGTCTCATTATTACCTCAACTACCTGGTACCCTGCACATTGACTCAGTACTGGTACTCCTTATAGTCTCATTATTACCTCAACTACCTGGTACCCCTGCACATTGACTCAGTACTGGTACTCCTTATAGCCTCATTATTACCTCAACTACCTGGTACACCTGCACATTGACTCAGTACTGGTTCTCCTTATAGTCTCATTATTACCTCAACTACCTGGTACCCCTGCACATTGACTCAGTACTGGTACTCCTTATAGTCTCATTATTACCTCAACTACCTGGTACCCCTGCACATTGACTCAGTACTGGTACTCCTTATAGTCTCATTATTACCTCAACTACCTGGTACCCCTGCACATTGACTCAGTACTGGTACTCCTTATAGTCTCATTATTACCTCAACTACCTGGTACCCCTGCACATTGACTCAGTACTGGTACTCCTTATAGTCTCATTATTACCTCAACTACCTGGTACCCCTGCACATTGACTCAGTACTGGTACTCCTAATAGTCTCATTATTACCTCAACTACCTGGTACCCCTGCACATTGACTCAGTACTGGTACTCCTTATAGTCTCATTATTACCTCAACTACCTGGTACCCTGCACATTGACTCAGTACTGGTACTCCTTATAGTCTCATTATTACCTCAACTACCTGGTACCCCTGCACATTGACTCAGTACTGGTACTCCTTATAGTCTCATTATTACCTCAACTACCTGGTACCCCTGCACATTGACTCAGTACTGGTACTCCTTATAGTCTCATTATTACCTCAACTACCTGGTACCCCTGCACATTGACTCAGTACTGGTACTCCTTATAGTCTCATTATTACCTCAACTACCTGGTACCCCTGCACATTGACTCAGTACTGGTACTCCTTATAGTCTCATTATTAGCTCAACTACCTGGTACCCCTGCACATTGACTCAGTACTGGTACTCCTTATAGCCTCATTATTACCTCAATTACCTGGTACCCCTGCACATTGACTCAGTACTGGTACTCCTTATAGTCTCATTATTACCTCAACTACCTGGTACCCCTGCACATTGACTCAGTACTGGTACTCCTTATAGTCTCATTATTACCTCAACTACCTGGTACCCCTGCACATTGACTCAGTACTGGTACTCCTTATAGTCTCGTTATCGTTATTTTATTGTTATTATTATTATTTTATTTTTTATCAAATACAATTTGATTTGATTTGAAGCTCATTGGCAGAAACACGTCATTGGGGTGGCCAGTCCTCTTCTGGCTGTGCTGGGTAGAGAGGAACCAGGCTATGAGAGGTGGCCAGTCCTCTTCTGGCTGTGCTGGGTAGAGAGGAACCAGGCTATGAGGGGTGGCCAGTCCTCTTCTGGCTGTGCTGGGTAGAGAGGAACCAGGCTATGAGAGGTGGCCAGTCCTCTTCTGGCTGTGCTGGGTAGAGAGGAACCAGGCTATGAGAGGTGGCCAGTCCTCTTCTGGCTGTGCTGGGTAGAGAGGAACCAGGCTATGAGGGGTGTCCAGTCCTCTTCTGGCTGTACTGGGTAGAGAGGAACCAGGCTATGAGGGGTGGCCAGTCCTCTTCTGGCTGTGCTGGGTAGAGAGGAACCAGGCTATGAGGGGTGGCCAGTCCTCTTCTGGCTGTGCTGGGTAGAGAGGAACCAGGCTATGAGGGGTGGCCAGTCCTCTTCTGGCTGTGCTGGGTAGAGAGGAACCAGGCTATGAGTGGGGGCCAGTCCTCTTCTGGCTGTGCTGGGTAGAGAGGAACCAGGCTATGAGGGGTGGCCAGTCCTCTTCTGGCTGTGCTGGGTAGAGAGGAACCAGGCTATGAGTGGGGGCCAGTCCTCTTCTGGCTGTGCTGGGTAGAGAGGAACCAGGCTATGAGTGGGGGCCAGTCCTCTTCTGGCTGTTCCGGGTGGAGATTATGGCCATTAAGGCCAGATCGTTCTTCAAGATGTTCAAATGTTCCTAGATGACCAGCAGGGTGAAATAATAATCACAGTGGTTATAGAGGTTGCAACAGGTCAGCACCTCAGGAGTAAATGTGAGGTTGCTTTTCATAGTTGAGCATTCAGAGGTTGAGGGAGGGAGAAAGAGGGATGGATTGGGAGGGAGGGAGGGAGGGAGGGAGGGAGGGAGGGAGGGAGGGAGGGAGGGAGGGAGGGAGGGAGGGGAGGGAGGGAGGGAGGGGATTGAAACTACAGTTTCGGGACAAGGTACAAGGTATCACGGCTGGTGGACAGGTCAGAGTTCATATCCTCAGTCAGACCAGCAGAAACTGGATCAGCAGCACTACAAGGTATCACGTCTGGTGAACAGGTCAGAGTTCATATCCTCAGTCAGACCAGTAGAAACTGGATCAGCAGCAATACAAGGTATCACGTCTGATGGTCAGGTCAGAGTTCATATCCTCAGTCAGACCAGTAGAAACTGGATCAGCAGCACTACAAGGTATCATGTCTGGTGGACAGGTCAGAGTTCATATCCTCAGTCAGACCAGTAGAAACTGGATCAGCAGCACTACAAGGTATCACGTCTGGTGGACAGGTCAGAGTTCATATCCTCAGTCAGACCAGTAGAAACTGGATCAGCAGCACTACAAGGTATCACGTCTGGTGAACAGGTCAGAGTTCATATCCTCAGTCAGACCAGTAGAAACTGGATCAGCAGCACTACAAGGTATCATGTCTGTTGGACAGGTCATAGTTCATATCCTTTTATGAAGAATTTTTTACGTTTATTCCCAAAATAAATATTAAGATGAATGCAGTTACTGTAAATCTCTCTGGATAAGAGCATCTGCTAAATCAGGGGTTCTCAATCCGGGGTCTGTGGAGGTACTGCAGGGGCTCCACGGCACCCTGACTGTACTCGTTGCAATGTAAGACATTTGATAGAATTTTCACATGACACGACCACTTTGTCTACTCTTAATTATTGCCCAATATTATGGAATGCATATTTTTTTTTACCAATTCTGATCGTTGTTACAATAAAAATGTTGACAATATAACTGTTATATCAACACACTCCTCACACCCGTTTAACAACTCTAAATAGCTTTAGCATAGTAGGCATCAAGTCCCTTGCCAATAATGTTGCCTACAACATTGAATACAATGTTCATTTCCATCGAACACATATTACGCCCGAGATGCTTTAAATTTCCCAATTTATAGCCACGCCCAATTTAGGATTATGTTTTAACAACGTGATGTTGCGCTCCAAAGGGATATCTTGAAATAACATGATGTAGATAATTAAATAATCAAAAGAAAAACGTGTTAATTTTACACTCTTAGAAAAGAAGGTTCCTTATAGAACCAAAAAGGCTTCTATCACTTCCTTAATATATGGAACCACTAAAAGTGATATATATTTTGGGGTTCAGTGAAGAAGAACCTCTAGAGTTCTGATCAATGAAAGGTGAATGTTTTGAGGATGTGAACCCAGCAGCCCTCCAGTGGTCAGATCAATTCCTCCTGTTTTTTCCAGCGCCCGGCCCGGGATTCAAACCAGCCACCTTTCAGCCACAGGTCCAACTCCTGCCACAGCTCCAACTCCTTAATCGCTGGGCGAAAACCTGAGTTAATCTTCAGAAATAAGCATAAATTAATCTGCCAAAATGAAGACAAAATGCTTTGCAGACATACATGGTATCACTTGTTATACATAAATATTATACATAAATCATTGCCAAAAGCACAATACATATATTATTAATGGATTGATCATATAGAAATATAAAACATTATTTTTAACTACTCCAAAGCAATGACGTGGCGCAGGAACCACTGACTCACTGCATTATTCTATAGTATTATCAAGACACCTGCTGTTAACTCTTAAATCCATGGAGGGCTTCTCCCTCTCTCGTTGACCGATGGAGCTCCCCGGTTGTTTCTTCCACCTGTTAAATCCCGTGGAGGGCTTCTCTCTCTCTCATTGACGGATGCTGGCTACCTCTGTCCAGTTCTCCTCTCTTCACTAGATGGACGGTAACTTTAATGTTTAACCCTTCTGTGTCCAAGGACCAAACTTTTGAATATTATTTTCGGGCGCAAGTAGGCTGGACACATTTCCATTTTTAACAATGTTTTATTTTCTGATAAAACTAGTTCATTGCATCCGCCATGGAGCCCAGTTTCATAATATTACCTTATGTCCCTAATTGTGAAGTTATAGTGAAACAACATGCCATATTTTAGGTCATTTTTCACCCTGCCAGCTCCTACTAGTTCTATTGAGCATCGTGGCACCAACTCACCTTCTGAACGTTCTATTCCCAGATTGTTGTTCTGCTTTTCTATTGTTATCAATGAGACCTGTCTGCATTATCCGTTGAACGCTGACCTCAGGTAACTTATTATTAACAGTATTACAGTTACTTTTTAGCAATACCACTATTCGCCTGGGTTCATGTTGTGGTGACCCACAGTACTAAATGTTAAACATTTTCTGGTCATGGTTCACCATATGTGTTTTCAGAAAAAGGTTTACAACTTAAACAAAACACGTCCCTGTCCTCTTTTTCAAGAAGTTGCCGATTTAAAACAGACAGAAGACATTTTTTAATTAAGAAATAACACTTTTTTTGACGACTTGTTGTCCCTAAATGGCTGCTGGGTAATTTGATATGCCTCGAAATCTTCGTTCGTAGGCATCAGTTTGAGCGAATGAAGCGCAGGTTCACAAACCAAACGGATAGGTCTAGCTCATTAATTTGTAGATCTGACGCAGTTTGCTACCTCAGATTATGAGTTTAGCAGCTGTCGTGAATGAGTTATGTAGTTCCCACAGAAGACCACAGGGAGGAGCAAGAGAAATATAAACCCATACAGTTTATCTCTTTAAATACCCTGAACCTAACAATCAATCTAATGTATTTATAAAGACCTTTTTACATCAGCAGATGTCACAAAGTGCTGTACAGAAACTCTAACCCTACGTATAACCTGTTTTATCCTGAACCCTAATTCTAGGGTAGGGTAGCCTAGAACCCCTTTAGAAACTATTTTAGTTATACTATTACGTTAGTAAATACCATTATAGTACTAAATAGCATGTTGATTATTTTGTTTATCAAAACCTGTCTAAACATTTTGCTTTTTTGTTTTGTTATATTATTATATTTATTGTTTCAAGGCAGAACACTTGATAAACAAGCCACATTAGTTTTATTTTCAAATGTGGTTTGAACTGGGTGACCTGGTAACATCTATGTGAAAGTCCATCAATTGGTGTGGGATAGGTGGGGCAGGTTTGAGACTGATCTGAGGAATTAATGTGAAAAAATACACTTTATTTCTCAGCTGCCTCACCAATGTCTGTCAGTGAATTAATAACTTTTAATTGCTAAATATTTTCAATAGATGGCAGCATAAGACAACGAAACATCAGTTATAGGCTACAAGCAGCAATATGATTGACATAAAATAGCATGCAACCACAGACTATATGTCCCATGATTTTCTAAAATGGTCACTCATTACTTTAGGTAGCTATATATCTCGTATTAGGGCTGTGTTGCTTTTGGGAGAGCAAATAAACAGTGACTATAGCAGGTATTGAACCCCGGGTAAATTATCACTACTCAGAACCTCAACTTTAGTATACATGCATTATAAAACATTTTCTTAATTCCGAACTGAATTTGGTAAAAGGGCTTTTATGTACTCTGCGCCATCGTCTTGGATGTCATGCATGTTTTGTTCAATGAAGTTCATATTTATATAAAAAAACAGCTTTTTACATTAGCATGTGACGTTCAGAACTAGCATACCCCCCGCAAACTTCCGGGGAATTCACTAACAATTTACTAAATTACTCACGATAAACGTTCACAAAAAGCATAACAATTATTTTAAGAATTATAGATACAGAACTCCTCTATGCACTCGATATGTCCGATTTTAAAATAGCTTTTTGGTGAAAGCACATTTTGCAATATTGTAAGTACATAGCCCAGCCATCACGGGCTAGCTATTTAGACACCCGGCAAGTTTAGCACTCACCAATATCAGATTTACTATTATAAAAGTTTGATTACCTTTTGTTGTCTTCGTCAGAATGCACTCCCAGGACTGCTACTTCAATAACAAATGTTGGTTTGGTCCAAAATAATCCATCGTTATATCCGAATAGCGGCGTTTTGTTCGTGCGTCCCAGACACTATCCGAAATGGTAAATCAGGGTCGCGCGCATGGCGCAATTCGTGACAAAAAAAATCTAAATATTCCATTACCGTACTTCGAAGCATGTCAACCGCTGTTTAAAATCCATTTTTATGCCATTTTTCTCGTAAAAAAGCGATAATATTCCGACCGGGAATGTCCATTTAGCTAAACAGAGGAAAGAAAACAAAGCTTTCGGTCGACGCGGGCACGAGCCTGAGTCTCACAGTACTGTAACCAGCCACTACCCAAACGCGCTACTTTGTTTCAGCCAGAGCCTGCAAAGCCACGATTCAGTATTTTGCCGCCTTCTGAGAGCCTATGGCAGCCATAGGAAGTGTCACGGGACAGCTAAGATCCTCACTCTTCAATAAACAGAGACAAGAAGAACGACACCTTGTCAGACAGGCCACTTCCTGCATGAAATCTTCTCAGGTTTTTGCCTGCCATATGAGTTCTGTTATACTCACAGACACCATTCAAACAGTTTTAGAAACTTTAGGGTGTTTTCTATCCAAAGCCAATAATTATATGCATATTCTAGTTACTGGGCAGGAGTAGTAACCAGATTAAATCGGGTACGTTTTTTATCCAGCCGTGAAAATACTAGCCCCTAGCCATAACAGGTTAAAATAAATTTTTATGCAATTTATCTCGTAAAAAAGCGATAATATTCCGACCGGGAATCTCCTTTTCGGCAAACAGAGGAAAAATCACAAAGACGGGGGCGGCCAGGGCACGCGCCTAAGCCCACAGTCCCTTGATCGGCCACTTGAGAAAGGCGATAATGTGTTTCAGCCTGGGGCTGGGATGACGACATTCAGGTTTTTCCCGGGCTCTGAGCGCCCATGGAAGACGTAGGAAGTGTCACGTTAGAGCAGAGATCCTTTGTAAAAGATAGAGATGGCAAAGAAGTTCAAGAAATGGTCAGACAGGCCACTTCCTGTAAAGGAATCTCTCAGGTTTTGACCTGCCATTTGAGTTCTGTTATACTCACAGACACCATTCAAACAGTTTTAGAAACTTTGGAGTGTTTTCTATCCAAAGCCAATAATTATATGCATATTCTAGTTACTGGGCAGGAGTAGTAACCAGATTAAATCGGGTACGTTTTTTATCCAGCCGTGAAAATACTGCCCCCTAGCCATAACAGGTTAAAGACAAGACTCTCCTTTATCCAACCACACTGTCCGATTTCAAAAAGGCTTTACAGCGAAAGCAAAACATTAGATTATGTCAGCAGAGTACCAAGCCAGAAATAATCAGACACCCATTTTTCAAGCTAGCATATAATGTCACAAAAACCCAGAAGACAGCTAAATGCAGCACTAACCTTTGATGATCTTCATCAGATGACACACCTAGGACATTATGTTATACAATACATGCATGTTTTGTTCAATGAAGTTCATATTTATATAAAAAAACAGCTTTTTACATTAGCATGTGACGTTCAGAACTAGCATACCCCCTGCAAACTTCCGGGGAATTTGCTAACAATTTACTAAATTACTCACAATAAACGTTCACAAAAAGCATAACAATTATTTTAAGAATTATAGATACAGAACTCCTCTATGCACTCGATATGTCCGATTTTAAAATAGCTTTTTGGTGAAAGCACATTTTGCAATATTCTAAGTACATAGCCCAGGCATCACGGGCTAGCTATTTAGACACCCGGCAAGTTTAGCACTCACCAATATCAGATTTACTATTATAAAAGTTTGATTACCTTTTGTTGTCTTCGTCAGAATGCACTCCCAGGACTGCTACTTCAATAACAAATGTTGGTTTGGTCCAAAATAATCCATCGTTATATCCGAATAGCGGCGTTTTGTTCGTGCGTCCCAGACACTATCCGAAATGGTAAATCAGGGTCGCGCGCATGGCGCAATTCGTGACAAAAAAAATCTAAATATTCCATTACCGTACTTCGAAGCATGTCAACCGCTGTTTAAAATCCATTTTTATGCCATTTTTTCTCGTAAAAAAGCGATAATATTCCGACCGGGAATGTCCATTTAGCTAAACAGAGGAAAGAAAACATAGCTTTCGGTCGACGCGGGCACGAGCCTGAGTCTCACAGTACTTGTAACCAGCCACTACCCAAACGCGCTACTTTGTTTCAGCCAGAGCCTGCAAAGCCACGATTCAGCGTTTTGCCGCCTTCTGAGAGCCTATGGCAGCCGTAGGAAGTGTCACGGGACAGCTAAGATCCTCACACTTCAAACAGAGACAAGAAGAACATTTACATTTACATTTAAGTCATTTAGCAGACGCTCTTATTCCAGAGCGACTTACAAATTGGTGCATTGACCTTATGATATCCAGTGGAACAACCACTTTACAATAGTGCATCTAAATCTTTTAAGGGGGGGGGGGGGGGGGGGGGGGGGGTTAGAAGGATTACTTGAACAAGAACGACACCTTGTCAGACAGGCCACTTCCTGCATGAAATCTTCTCAGTTTTTTGCCTGCCATATGAGTTCTGTTATACTCACAGACACCATTTAAACAGTTTTAGAAACTTTAGGGTGTTTTCTATCCAAAGCCAATAATTATATGCATATTCTAGTTACTGGGCAGGAGTAGTAACCAGATTAAATCGGGTACGTTTTTTATCCAGCCGTGAAAATACTGCCCCCTAGCCATAACAGGTTAAAATAAATTTTTATGCAATTTATCTCGTAAAAAAGCGATAATATTCCGACCGGGAATCTCCTTTTCGGCAAACAGAGGAAAAATCACAAAGACGGGGGCGGCCAGGGCACGCGCCTAAGCCCACAGTCCCTTGATCGGCCACTTGAGAAAGGCGATAATGTGTTTCAGCCTGGGGCTGGGATGACGACATTCAGGTTTTTCCCGGGCTCTGAGCGCCCATGGAAGACGTAGGAAGTGTCACGTTAGAGCAGAGATCCTTTGTAAAAGATAGAGATGGCAAAGAAGTTCAAGAAATGGTCAGACGGGCCACTTCCTGTAAAGGAATCTCTCAGGTTTTGACCTGCCATTTGAGTTCTGTTATACTCACAGACACCATCTCAAACAGTTTTAGAAACTTTGGAGTGTTTTCTATCCAAAGCCAATAATTATATGCATATTCTAGTTACTGGGCAGGAGTAGTAACCAGATTAAATCGGGTACGT
>NW_027675608.1:252500-255000 GCF_965601325.2 Salmo salar | reverse complement strand
CACACACACCGACAACACACACACACACACACACCGACAACACACACACACACACACACACACACACACACACACACACACACACACACACACACACACCGACAACACACACACACACACACCGACAACACACACACACACAAACAACACACACACACAACACACACACACACACACCGACAACACACACACACCCACACACCGACAACACACACACACACACCCCGACAACACACACACACACACCGACAACACACACACACACACACCGACAACACACACACACACACACCGACAACACACACACACACACCGACAACACACACACACAACACACACACACACACCGACAACACACACACACACACACACCGACAACACACACACACAAACACACCGACAACACACACACACACACACACCGACAACACACACACACACACACACACAACACACACACACACACCGACAACACACACACACACACATCGACAACACACACACACACACACCGACAACACACACACACACACACACACACACACACACACACACACCGACAACACACACACACACACATCGACAACACACACACACACACCGACAACACACACAAACACACACCGACAACACACACACACCGACAACACACACACACACACACACACCGACAACACACACACACACACACCGACAACACACACACACCGACAACACACACACACACACACACTCGACAACACACACATCGACAACACACACACACACAACACACACACACACACCGACAACACACACACACACACACCGACAACACACACACACACACACTGACAACACACACACACACCGACAACACACACACACACACACCGACAACACACACACACACACCGACAACACACACACACACCGACAACACACACACACACACACACACACACACACACACACACACACACACACCGACAACACACACACACACACACCGACAACACACAAACACACACACACCGACAACACACACACACACACCGACAACACACACACACACCGACAACACACACACACACACACACACACACACACACACACACCGACAACACACACACACACACACCGACAACACAAACACACACACACCGACAACACACACACACACACAGACAACACACACACACACACCGACAACACACACACACACACACCGACAACACACACACACCGACAACACACACACACACACACACACCGACAACACACACACACACACACCGACAACACACACACACACACCGACAACACACACACACACCGACAACACACACACACACACACACACACACACACACACACACACACCGACAACACACACACACACACACCGACAACACAAAACACACACACACCGACAACACACACACACACACATCGACAACACACACACACACACCGACAACACACACACACACACACCGACAACACACACACACCGACAACACACACACACACACCGACAACACACACACACACACACACACACCGACAACACACACACACACACACACACACACACACACACACACACACACACACACACACACACACACACACCGACAACACACACACACACACACCGACAACACACACACACACACACACAACACACACACACACAACACACACACACACACACCGACAACACACACACACACACACACACCGACAACACACACACACACACACCGACAACACACACACACACCGACAACACACACACACACACACCGACAACACACACACACACACCGACAACACACACACACACACACACCGACAACACACACACACACACACACACACACACACACACACACACCACACACACACACACACACACCGACACACACACACACACCGACAACACACACACACACAAACAACACACACACACAACACACACACACACACACCGACAACACACACACACACACACACACCGACAACACACACACACACACACCGACAACACACACACACACACCGACAACACACACACACACACACCGACAACACACACACACACACACCGACAACACACACACACACACCGACAACACACACACACAACACACACACACACACCGACAACACACACACACACACACCGACAACACACACACACAACACACCGACAACACACACACACACACACACCGACAACACACACACACACACACACACAACACACACACACACACCGACAACACACACACACACACATCGACAACACACACACACACACACCGACAACACACACACACACACACACACACACACACACACACACACCGACAACACACACACACACACACGACAACACACACACACACACCGACAACACACACAAACACACACCGACAACACACACACACCGACAACACACACACACACACACACACCGACAACACACACACACACACACCGACAACACACACAC
>NW_027675608.1:232500-247500 GCF_965601325.2 Salmo salar | reverse complement strand
CACACACACACACAAACCGACAACACACACACACACCGACAACACACACACACACACCGACAACACACACACACACCGACAACACACACACACAAACACACCGACAACACACACACACACACACACCGACAACACACACACACACACACACACACACACACATTCACACACACCGACAACACACACACACACATCGACAAAACACACACACACACACACACACCGACAACACATAAACACACACACACCGACAACACACACACAAAAACACTGACAACACACACACACACACACCGACAACACACACACACACCGACAACACACACACACACACACACACACACACACACACACACACACACACACACACACACACACACACACACACCGACAACACACACACACACACACCGACAACACACACACACACAAACAACACACACACACACAACACACACACACACACACCGACAACACACACACACACACACACACACACCGACAACACACACACACACACACCGACAACACACACACACACACCGACAACACACACACACACACACCGACAACACACACACACCGACAACACACACACACACACCGACAACACACACACACACACCGACAACACACACACACACCGACAACACACACACACACACACACACACACACACACACACACACACACACACCGACAACACACACACACACACACCGACAACACATAAACACACACACACCGACAACACACACACACACAGACAACACACACACACACACACCGACAACACACACACACACACACCGACAACACACACACACCGACAACACACACACACACACCGACAACACACACACACACACACCGACAACACACACACACACACACACTGACAACACACACACACACACACCGACAACACACACACACACCGACAACACACACACACACACACCACACACACACACACACACCGACAACACACACACACACCGACAACACACAAACACACACCCTGACAACACACACACACACAACACACACACACACACCGACAACACACACACACACACCGACAACACACACACACACACACACCGACAACACACACACACACACCGACAACAGACACACACACACACACCAACAACACACACACACACACACCGACAACACACACACACACCGACAACACACACACACCGACAACACACACACACATCGACAACACACACACACACAACACACACACACACACCGACAACACACACACACACACACCGACAACACACACACACACACACTGACAACACACACACACACCGACAACACACACACACACACACCGACAACACACACACACACACACACCGACAACACACACACCGACAACACACACACACACACACACACACACACACACACACACACACACACACACACACACCGACAACACACACACACACACACCGACAACACATAAACACACACACACCGACAACACACACACACACACAGACAACACACACACACACACACCGACAACACACACACACACACACACCGACAACACACACACACCGACAACACACACACACACACACACCGACAACACACACACACACACACCGACAACACACACACACACACACACTGACAACACACACACACACACCGACAACACACACACACACACACCGACAACACACACACACACACACACCGACAACACACACACACACACACACACAACACACACACACACACCGACAACACACACACACACACATCGACAACACACACACACACACACCGACAACACACACACACACACACACAAACCGACAACACACACACACACCGACAACACACACACACACACCGACAACACACACACACACACACACCGACAACACACACACACACACACACACACATTCACACACACCGACAACACACACACACACATCGACAAAACACACACACACACACACCGACAACACATAAACACACACACACCGACAACACACACACAAAAACACTGACAACACACACACACACACACCGACAACACACACACACACACCGACAACACACACACACACACACACACACACACACACACACACACACACACACACACACCGACAACACACACACACACACACCGACAACACACACACACACAAACAACACACACACACACAACACACACACACACACCGACAACACACACACACACACACACACCGACAACACACACACACACACACCGACAACACACACACACACACCGACAACACACACACACACACACCGACAACACACACACACCGACAACACACACACACACACCGACAACACACACACACACACCGACAACACACACACACACCGACAACACACACACACACACACACACACACACACACACACACACACACACACACCGACAACACACACACACACACACCGACAACACATAAACACACACACACCGACAACACACACACACACAGACAACACACACACACACACACCGACAACACACACACACACACACCGACAACACACACACACCGACAACACACACACACACACCGACAACACACACACACACACACCGACAACACACACACACACACACACTGACAACACACACACACACACACCGACAACACACACACACACCGACAACACACACACACACACACCACACACACACACCGACAACACACACACACACCGACAACACACAAACACACACCCCGACAACACACACACACAACACACACACACACACCGACAACACACACACACACACCGACAACACACACACACACACACACCGACAACACACACACACACACCGACAACAGACACACACACACACACCAACAACACACACACACACACACCGACAACACACACACACACCGACAACAGACACACACACACACACCAACAACACACACACACACACACACACACACACACACACACACACACACACACACACACACACCGACAACACACACACACACACACCGACAACACACACACACACAAACAACACACACACACACAACACACACACACACACACCGACAACACACACACACACACACACACACACCGACAACACACACACACACACACCGACAACACACACACACACACCGACAACACACACACACACACACCGACAACACACACACACCGACAACACACACACACACACCGACAACACACACACACACACCGACAACACACACACACACCGACAACACACACACACACACACACACACACACACACACACACACACCGACAACACACACACACACACACCGACAACACATAAACACACACACACCGACAACACACACACACACAGACAACACACACACACACACACCGACAACACACACACACACACACCGACAACACACACACACCGACAACACACACACACACACCGACAACACACACACACACACACCGACAACACACACACACACACACACTGACAACACACACACACACACACCGACAACACACACACACACCGACAACACACACACACACACACACACACACACACACACACCGACAACACACACACACACACCGACAACACACACACACACACACACCGACAACACACACACACACACCGACAACAGACACACACACACACACCAACAACACACACACACACACACCGACAACACACACACACACCGACAACACACACACACCGACAACACACACACACATCGACAACACACACACACACAACACACACACACACACCGACAACACACACACACACACACCGACAACACACACACACACACACTGACAACACACACACACACCGACAACACACACACACACACACCGACAACACACACACACACACACACCGACAACACACACACCGACAACACACACACACACACACACACACACACACACACACACACACACACACACACACCGACAACACACACACACACACACCGACAACACATAAACACACACACACCGACAACACACACACACACACAGACAACACACACACACACACACCGACAACACACACACACACACACACCGACAACACACACACACCGACAACACACACACACACACACACACCGACAACACACACACACACACACCGACAACACACACACACACACACACTGACAACACACACACACACACCGACAACACACACACACACACACCGACAACACACACACACACACACACCGACAACACACACACACACACACACACAACACACACACACCGACAACACACACACACACACATCGACAACACACACACACACACACCGACAACACACACACACACACACACACAAACCGACAACACACACACACACCGACAACACACACACACACACCGACAACACACACACACACCGACAACACACACACACAAACACACCGACAACACACACACACACACACACCGACAACACACACACACACACACACACACACACACATTCACACACACCGACAACACACACACACACATCGACAAAACACACACACACACACACACACCGACAACACATAAACACACACACACCGACAACACACACACAAAAACACTGACAACACACACACACACACACCGACAACACACACACACACACCGACAACACACACACACACACACACACACACACACACACACACACACACACACACACACACACACACACACACCGACAACACACACACACACACACCAACAACACACACACACACAAACAACACACACACACACAACACACACACACACACCGACAACACACACACACACACACCGACAACACACACACACCGACAACACACACACACACACACACACACTCGGACAACACACACATCGACAACACACACACACACAACACACACACACACACCGACAACACACACACACACACACCGACAACACACACACACACACACTGACAACACACACACACACCGACAACACACACACACACACACCGACAACACACACACACACACCGACAACACACACACCGACAACACACACACACACACACACACACACACACACACACACACACACACACACCGACAACACACACACACACACACCGACAACACATAAACACACACACACCGACAACACACACACACACACAGACAACACACACACACACACACCGACAACACACACACACACACACACCGACAACACACACACACCGACAACACACACACACACACACACCGACAACACACACACACACACACCGACAACACACACACACACACACACTGACAACACACATACACACACCGACAACACACACACACACACACCGACAACACACACACACACACACACACCGACAACACACACACACACACAAACACAACACACACACACACACCGACAACACACACACACACACATCGACAACACACACACACACACACCGACAACACACACACACACACACACAAACCGACAACACACACACACACCGACAACACACACACACACACCGACAACACACACACACACCGACAACACACACACACAAACACACCGACAACACACACACACACACACACCGACAACACACACACACACACACACACACACACACATTCACACACACCGACAACACACACACACACATCGACAAAACACACACACACACACACACACCGACAACACATAAACACACACACACCGACAACACACACACAAAAACACTGACAACACACACACACACACACCGACAACACACACACACACCGACAACACACACACACACACACACACACACACACACACACACACACACACACCACACACACACCGACAACACACACACACACACACCGACAACACACACACACACAAACAACACACACACACACAACACACACACACACACACCGACAACACACACACACACACACACACACACCGACAACACACACACACACACACCGACAACACACACACACACACCGACAACACACACACACACACACCGACAACACACACACACCGACAACACACACACACACACCGACAACACACACACACACACCGACAACACACACACACACCGACAACACACACACACACACACACACACACACACACACACACACACACCGACAACACACACACACACACACCGACAACACATAAACACACACACACCGACAACACACACACACACAGACAACACACACACACACACACCGACAACACACACACACACACACCGACAACACACACACACCGACAACACACACACACACACCGACAACACACACACACACACACCGACAACACACACACACACACACACTGACAACACACACACACACACACCGACAACACACACACACACCGACAACACACACACACACACACACACACACACACACACACCGACAACACACACACACACCGACAACACACAAACACACACCCCGACAACACACACACACACAACACACACACACACACCGACAACACACACACACACACCGACAACACACACACACACACACACCGACAACACACACACACACACCGACAACAGACACACACACACACACCAACAACACACACACACACACACCGACAACACACACACACACCGACAACACACACACACCGACAACACACACACACATCGACAACACACACACACACAACACACACACACACACCGACAACACACACACACACACACCGACAACACACACACACACACACTGACAACACACACACACACCGACAACACACACACACACACACCGACAACACACACACACACACACACCGACAACACACACACCGACAACACACACACACACACACACACACACACACACACACACACACACACACACACACACACACCGACAACACACACACACACACACCGACAACACATAAACACACACACACCGACAACACACACACACACACAGACAACACACACACACACACACCGACAACACACACACACACACACACCGACAACACACACACACCGACAACACACACACACACACACACCGACAACACACACACACACACACCGACAACACACACACACACACACACTGACAACACACACACACACACCGACAACACACACACACACACACCGACAACACACACACACACACACACCGACAACACACACACACACACACACACAACACACACACACACACCGACAACACACACACACACACATCGACAACACACACACACACACACCGACAACACACACACACACACACACAAACCGACAACACACACACACACCGACAACACACACACACACACCGACAACACACACACACACCGACAACACACACACACAAACACACCGACAACACACACACACACACACACCGACAACACACACACACACACACACACACACACATTCACACACACCGACAACACACACACACACATCGACAAAACACACACACACACACACCGACAACACATAAACACACACACACCGACAACACACACACAAAAACACTGACAACACACACACACACACACACCGACAACACACACACACACACCGACAACACACACACACACACACACACACACACACCACACACACACACACACACACACACACACCGACAACACACACACACACACACCGACAACACACACACACACAAACAACACACACACACACAACACACACACACACACCGACAACACACACACACACACACACACCGACAACACACACACACACACACCGACAACACACACACACACACCGACAACACACACACACACACACCGACAACACACACACACCGACAACACACACACACACACCGACAACACACACACACACACCGACAACACACACACACACCGACAACACACACACACACACACACACACACACACACACACACACACACCGACAACACACACACACACACACCGACAACACATAAACACACACACACCGACAACACACACACACACAGACAACACACACACACACACACCGACAACACACACACACACACACCGACAACACACACACACCGACAACACACACACACACACCGACAACACACACACACACACACCGACAACACACACACACACACACACTGACAACACACACACACACACACCGACAACACACACACACACCGACAACACACACACACACACACACACACACACACACACCGACAACACACACACACACCGACAACACACAAACACACACCCCGACAACACACACACACACAACACACACACACACACCGACAACACACACACACACACCGACAACACACACACACACACACACCGACAACACACACACACACACCGACAACAGACACACACACACACACCAACAACACACACACACACACACCGACAACACACACACACACCGACAACAGACACACACACACACACCAACAACACACACACACACACACACACACACACACACACACACACACACACACACACACACACACACACCGACAACACACACACACACACACCGACAACACACACACACACAAACAACACACACACACACAACACACACACACACACACCGACAACACACACACACACACACACACACACCGACAACACACACACACACACACCGACAACACACACACACACACCGACAACACACACACACACACACCGACAACACACACACACCGACAACACACACACACACACCGACAACACACACACACACACCGACAACACACACACACACCGACAACCACACACACACACACACACACACACACACACACACACACACACCGACAACACACACACACACACACCGACAACACATAAACACACACACACCGACAACACACACACACACAGACAACACACACACACACACACCGACAACACACACACACACACACCGACAACACACACACACCGACAACACACACACACACACCGACAACACACACACACACACACCGACAACACACACACACACACACACTGACAACACACACACACACACACCGACAACACACACACACACCGACAACACACACACACACACACACACACACACACACACACCCGACAACACACACACACACCGACAACACACAAACACACACCCCGACAACACACACACACACAACGCACACACACACACCGACAACACACACACACACACCGACAACACACACACACACACACACCGACAACACACACACACACACCGACAACAGACACACACACACACACCAACAAACACACACACACACACACCGACAACACACACACACACCGACAACACACACACACCGACAACACACACACACATCGACAACACACACACACACAACACACACACACACACCGACAACACACACACACACACACCGACAACACACACACACACACACTGACAACACACACACACACCGACAACACACACACACACACACCGACAACACACACACACACACACACCGACAACACACACACACACACACACACCGACAACACACACACACACACACCGACAACACACACACACACACACACTGACAACACACACACACACACCGACAACACACACACACACACACCGACAACACACACACACACACACACCGACAACACACACACACACACACACACAACACACACACACCGACAACACACACACACACACATCGACAACACACACACACACACACCGACAACACACACACACACACACACACAAACCGACAACACACACACACACCGACAACACACACACACACACCGACAACACACACACACACCGACAACACACACACACAAACACACCGACAACACACACACACACACACACCGACAACACACACACACACACACACACACACACACATTCACACACACCGACAACACACACACACACATCGACAAAACACACACACACACACACACACCGACAACACATAAACACACACACACCGACAACACACACACAAAAACACTGACAACACACACACACACACACCGACAACACACACACACACACCGACAACACACACACACACACACACACACACACACACACACACACACACACACACACACACACACCGACAACACACACACACACACACCGACAACACACACACACACAAACAACACACACACACACAACACACACACACACACCGACAACACACACACACACACACACACCGACAACACACACACACACACACCGACAACACACACACACACACCGACAACACACACACACACACACCGACAACACACACACACCGACAACACACACACACACACCGACAACACACACACACACACCGACAACACACACACACACCGACAACACACACACACACACACACACACACACACACACACACCCGACAACACACACACACACACACCGACAACACATAAACACACACACACCGACAACACACACACACACAGACAACACACACACACACACACCGACAACACACACACACACACACCGATAACACACACACACCGACAACACACACACACACACCGACAACACACACACACACACACCGACAACACACACACACACACACACTGACAACACACACACACACACACCGACAACACACACACACACCGACAACACACACACACACACACACCGACAACACACACACACACCGACAACACACAAACACACACCCCGACAACACACACACACACAACACACACACACACACCGACAACACACACACACACACCGACAACACACACACACACACACACCGACAACACACACACACACACCGACAACAGACACACACACACACACCAACAACACACACACACACACACCGACAACACACACACACACCGACAACACACACACACCGACAACACACACACACACCGACAACACACACACACACACACCAAAAACACACACACACACACCGACAACACACACACACACACACACCGACAACACACACACACACACACACTGACAACACACACACACACACACACACCGACAACACACACACACATACACCGACAACACACACACACACACACACCGACAACACACACACACCGACAACACACACACACACACCGACAACACACACACACACACACCGACAACACACACACACCGACAACACACACACACACCGACAACACACACACACACACACCGACAACACACACACACACACACCGACAACACACACACACACACACCGACAACACACACACACACACACACACTGACAACACACACACACACCGACAACACACACACACACACACACCGACAACACACACACACACCGACAACACAAACACACACCGACAACACACACACACACACACACACACACACATTCACACACACCGACAACACACACCCACACATCGACAAAACACACACACACACACACACACCGACAACACATAAACACACACACACCGACAACACACACACAAAAACACTGACAACACACACACACACACACCGACAACACACACACACACACCGACAACACACACACACACACACACACACACACACACACACACCGACAACACACACACACACACCGACAACACACACACACACAAACAACACACACACACACACAACACACACACACACCGACACACACACACACACACACACACACACACACCGACAACACACACACACACACACCGACAACACACACACACACACCGACAACACACACACACACACACCGACAACACACACACACCGACAACACACACACACACACACACACCGACAACACACACACACACACCGACAACACACACACACACCGACAACACACACACACACACACACACACACACACACACCGACAACACACACACACACACACCGACAACACATAAACACACACACACCGACAACACACACACACACACAGACAACACACACACACACACACCGACAACACACACACACACACACCGACAACACACACACACCGACAACACACACACACACACACACCAACAACACACACACACACACACCGACAACACACACACACACACACTGACAACACACACACTCACACACCGACAACACACACACACACACACTGACAACACACACACACACCGACAACACACACACACACCGACAACACACACACACACACACACACACACACACACACACACCGACAACACACACACACACCGACAACACACACACACACCGACAACACACACACACAGAACACACACACACACACACCGACAACACACACACACACCGACAACACACACACACACACCGACAACACACACACACACACACCGACAACACACACACACACACCGACAACAGACACACACACACACACCAACAACACACACACACACACACCGACAACACACACACACACCGACAACACACACACACCGACAACACACACACACACCGACAACACACACACACACACACCAAAAACACACACACACACACCGACAACACACACACACACACACACACCGACAACACACACACACACACCGACAACACACACACACACACACACTGACAACACACACACACACATACACACACCGACAACACACACACACACACACCGACAACACACACACACACACACACCGACAACACACACACACCGACAACACACACACACACCGACAACACACACACACACACACACCGACAACACACACACACACACACCGACAACACATAAACACACACACACCGACAACACACACACACACACACACTGACAACACACACACACACCGACAACACACACACACACACACACACACCGACAACACACACACACACCGACAACACAAACACACACCGACAACACACACACACACACACACACACACCGACAACACACACACACACCGACAACACACACACACACCGACAACACACACACACACACCGACAACACACACACACACACCGACAACACACACACACACACCGACAACACATACACACACACACCGACAACACACACACACACACACACACCGACAACACACACACACACACCGACAACACACACACACACACCGACAACACATACACACACACACCGACAACACACACACACACACACACACCGACAACACACACACACACACCGACAACACACACACACACACACACACACACACCGACAACACACACACACACACACCGACAACACACACACACACGCACACACACACACCGACAACACACACACACACCGACAACACACACACACACACCGACAGCACACACACACACACACACACCGACAACACACACACACACACAACACACACACACACCGACAACACACACACACACACACCGGCAACACACATACACACACACACACACCGACAACACACACACACACACCGACAACAGACACACACACACACACCAACAACACACACACACACACACCGACAACACACACACACACCGACAACACACACACACCGACAACACACACACACACCGACAACACACACACACACACACACCAAAAACACACACACACACACCGACAACACACACACACACACACACTGACAACACACACACACACACACACACCGACAACACACACACACATACACCGACAACACACACACACACACCGACAACACACACACACCGACAACACACACACACACCGACAACACACACACACACACACCGACAACACACACACACCGACAACACACACACACACCGACAACACACACACACACACACCGACAACACACACACACACACACCGACAACACATAAACACACACACACCGACAACACACACACACACACTGACAACACACACACACACCGACAACACACACACACACACACACCGACAACACACACACACACCGACAACACAAACACACACCGACAACACACACACACACACACACACACACACACATTCACACACACCGACAACACACACCCACACATCGACAAAACACACACACACACACACACACCGACAACACATAAACACACACACACCGACAACACACACACAAAAACACTGACAACACACACACACACACACACCGACAACACACACACACACACCGACAACACACACACACACACACACACACACACACACACACACACACACACACACACACACACACACACACACACACCGACAACACACACACACACACCGACAACACACACACACACAAACAACACACACACACACAACACACACACACACACACCGACAACACACACACACACACACACACACACACACCGACAACACACACACACACACACCGACAACACACACACACACACCGACAACACACACACACACACACACCGACAACACACACACACCGACAACACACACACACACACACACACCGACAACACACACACACACACCGACAACACACACACACACCGACAACACACACACACACACACACACACACACACACACCGACAACACACACACACACACACCGACAACACATAAACACACACACACCGACAACACACACACACACACAGACAACACACACACACACACACCGACAACACACACACACACACACCGACAACACACACACACCGACAACACACACACACACACCAACAACACACACACACACACACCGACAACACACACACACACACACACTGACAACACACACACACACCGACAACACAAACACACACCGACAACACACACACACACACACACACACACACACATTCACACACACCGACAACACACACCCACACATCGACAAAACACACACACACACACACACACCGAC
>NW_027675608.1:217500-225000 GCF_965601325.2 Salmo salar | reverse complement strand
CACACACTGACAACACACACACACACACACCGACAACACACACACACACACCGACAACACACACACACACAGACACACACACACACACACACACACACACACACACACACACACACACACCGACAACACACACACACACACACCGACAACACACACACACACAAACACACACACACACACGACAACACACACACACACACACCGACAACACACACACACACACACACCGACAACACACACACACACACACCGACAACACACACACACACACCTACAACACACACACACACACACCGACAACACACACACCGACAACACACACACACACACACCGACAACACACACACACCGACAACACACACACACACACACACACACACACACTCGGACAACACACACACCGACAACACACACACACACAACACACACACACACACCGACAACACACACACACACACCGACAACACACACACACACCGACAACACACACACACACACACCGACAACACACACACACCGACAACACACACACACACCGACAACACACACACACACACACACACACCGACAACACACACACACACACGACAACACACACACACACACACCGACAACACACACACACACCGACAACACACACACACACACCGACAACACATAAACACACACACACCGACAACACACACACACACACACGGACAACACACACACCGACAACACACACACCGACAACACACACACACACACACCGACACACACACACACACACACCGACAACACACACACACACACACACACCACACACACACACACACACACACACGACACACACACACACACACACACACACCGACAACACACACACACACCGACAACACACACACACACACACACACACACACACCGACAACACACACACACACACCGACAACACAAACACACACACACCGACAACACACACACACACACCGACAACACAACACACACACACCGACAACACACACACACACACACCGACAACACACACACACACACACCGACAACACACACACACACACCGACAACACACACACACACACACCGACAACACACACACACACCGACAACACACACACACACACACCGACAACACACACACACACACCGACAACACACACACACACACACACACCGACAACACACACACACACCGACAACACACACACACACACGACACACACACACACACACACACCGACAACACACACACACACCGACAACACACACACACACACCGACAACACACACACACAAAACCACAACACACACACACACACACACACCACATCGGACAACACACACACCGACAACACACACACACAAACACACACACACACACCGACAACACACACACACACACACCGACAACACACACACACACACACCGACAACACACACACACACACACCGACAACACACACACACACACACCGACAACACACACACACACACCGACAACACACACACACACCGACAACACACACACACACACACACACACACACACACACACACACACACACCGACAACACACACACACACACCGACAACACACACACACCGACAACACACACACACACACCGACAACACACACACACACACACCGACAACACACACACACACACACCGACACACACACACACACACCGACAACACACACACACACACCGACAACACACACACACACACACACCGACACACACACACACACACACCGACAACACACACACACACACACCGACAACACACACACACACACCGACAACACACACACACACACACCGACAACACACACACACACACACCGATAACAACACACACACACATCGACAACACACACACACCGACAACACACACACACACACACCGACAACACACACACACCGACAACACACACACACACACACACGACACACACACACACACACACCGACAACACACACACACACAACACACACACACACACCGACAACACACACACACACACACACACACACACACACACACTGACAACACACACACACACCGACAACACACACACACACACACCGACAACACACACACACACACCGACAACACACACACACACCGACAACACACACACACACACACACACATACACACCGACAACACACACACACACCGACAACACACACACACACACACCGACAACACACACACACACCGACAACACACACACACACACCGACAACACACACACACAAACACACCGACCACACACACACACACCGACAACACACACACACACACACCGACAACACACACACACACACCGACAACACACACACACACACACCGACAACACACACACACACACACCGATAACACACACACACACACACATCGACAACACACACACCGACAACACACACACACACACACACGACAACACACACACACCGACAACACACACACACACACACACACACACACACACACTCGGACAACACACACATCGACAACACACACACACACAACACACACACACACACCGACAACACACACACACACACACACACACACACACACTGACAACACACACACACACCGACAACACACACACACACACACCGACAACACACACACACACACCGACAACACACACACACACCGACAACACACACACACACACACACACATACACACCGACAACACACACACACACCGACAACACACACACACACACACCGACAACACATAAACACACACACACCGACAACACACACACACACACACTGACAACACACACACACCGACAACACACACACACACACCCGACACACACACACACACCGACAACACACACACACACACACACACCGACAACACACACACACACACACACTGACAACACACACACACACACACACACCGACAACACACACACACACCAACAACACACACACACACACACACACACACCGACAACACACACACACACACCGACAACACACACACACACACACCGACAACACACACACACACACCGACAACACACACACACACCGACAACACACACACACACACACACACACATACACACCGACAACACACACACACACCGACAACACACACACACACACACCGACAACACACACACACACCGACAACACACACACACACACCGACAACACACACACACAAACACACCGACCACACACACACACACCGACAACACACACACACACACACACCGACAACACACACACACACACCGACAACACACACACACACACACCGACAACACACACACACACACACCGATAACACACACACACACACACATCGACAACACACACACACCGACAACACACACACACACACACCGACAACACACACACACCGACAACACACACACACACACACACACACACACACTCGGACAACACACACATCGACAACACACACACACACAACACACACACACACACCGACAACACACACACACACACACACACACACACACTGACAACACACACACACACCGACAACACACACACACACACACCGACAACACACACACACACACCGACAACACACACACACACCGACAACACACACACACACACACACACATACACACCGACAACACACACACACACCGACAACACACACACACACACACCGACAACACATAAACACACACACACCGACAACACACACACACACACACTGACAACACACACACACCGACAACACACACACACACACCGACAACACACACACACCGACAACACACACACACACACACACACCGACAACACACACACACACACACACACCGACAACACACACACACACACACACTTACAACACACACACACACAAACACACCGACAACACACACACACACCAACAACACACACACACACACACACACACACACCGACAACACACACACACACACACACACCGACAACACACACACACCGACAACACACACACACACACACACACACACACACTCGGACAACACAGACACCGACAACACACACACACACAACACACACACACACACCGACAACACACACACACACACACCGACAACACACACACACACACACTGACAACACACACACACACACACCGACAACACACACACTCACACACCGACAACACACACACACACACCGACAACACACACACACACCGACAACACACACACACACACACACACACACACACCGACAACACACACACACCGACAACACACACACACACACCGACACACACACACACACACCGACAACACACACACACACACACCGACAACACATAAACACACACACACCGACAACACACACACACACACACTGACAACACACACACACACACACCGACAACACACACACACACACCGACAACACACACACACACACCGACAACACACACACACAAACACACCGACCACACACACACACACCGACAACACACACACACACACACCGACAACACACACACACACACCGACAACACACACACACACACACACACACACACACACCGACAACACACACACACACACACCGATAACACACACACACACACACATCGACAACACACACACACCGACAACACACACACACACACACCGACAACACACACACACAAACACACCGACCACACACACACACACCGACAACACACACACACACACACCGACAACACACACACACCGACAACACACACACACACACACACACCGACAACACACACACACACACACCGATAACACACACACACACACACATCGACAACACACACACACCGACAACACACACACACACACACCGACAACACACACACACCGACAACACACACACACACACACCGACAACACACACACACACACCGACAACACACTCACACACACACACACACACACCAACAACACACACACACACACACCGATAACACACACACACACACACATCGACAACACACACACACCGACAACACACACACACACACACCGACAACACACACACACCGACAACACATACACACACACACACCGACAACACACACACACCGACAACACACACACACACACACCGACAACACACACACACACACACCGACAACACACACACACACACCGATAACACACACACACACACACACACACACACCGACAACACACACACACACCGACAACACACACACACACACCGACAACACACACACACACACACCGACAACACACACACACACACACCGACAACACACACACACACAACACACACACACACACACCGACAACACACACACACACACACCGACAACACACACACACACACCGACAACACACACACACACACCGACAACACATACACACACACACCGACAACACACACACACACACACACACCGACAACACACACACACACACCGACAACACACACACACACACACACACACACACCGACAACACACACACACACACACCGACAACACACACACACACGCACACACACACACCGACAACACACACACACACCGACAACACACACACACACACCGACAGCACACACACACACACACACACCGACAACACACACACACACACAACACACACACACACCGACAACACACACACACACACACCGGCAACACACATACACACACACACACACCGACAACACACACACACACACCGACAACAGACACACACACACACACCAACAACACACACACACACACACCGACAACACACACACACACCGACAACACACACACACCGACAACACACACACACACCGACAACACACACACACACACACACCAAAAACACACACACACACACCGACAACACACACACACACACACACTGACAACACACACACACACACACACACACCGACAACACACACACACATACACCGACAACACACACACACACACCGACAACACACACACACCGACAACACACACACACACCGACAACACACACACACACACACCGACAACACACACACACCGACAACACACACACACACCGACAACACACACACACACACACCGACAACACACACACACACACACCGACAACACATAAACACACACACACCGACAACACACACACACACACTGACAACACACACACACACCGACAACACACACACACACACACACCGACAACACACACACACACCGACAACACAAACACACACCGACAACACACACACACACACACACACACACACACATTCACACACACCGACAACACACACCCACACATCGACAAAACACACACACACACACACACACCGACAACACATAAACACACACACACCGACAACACACACACAAAAACACTGACAACACACACACACACACACACCGACAACACACACACACACACCGACAACACACACACACACACACACACACACACACACACACACACACACACACACACACACACACACACACACACACACCGACAACACACACACACACACCGACAACACACACACACACAAACAACACACACACACACAACACACACACACACACACCGACAACACACACACACACACACACACACACACACCGACAACACACACACACACACACCGACAACACACACACACACACCGACAACACACACACACACACACACCGACAACACACACACACCGACAACACACACACACACACACACACCGACAACACACACACACACACCGACAACACACACACACACCGACAACACACACACACACACACACACACACACACACACCGACAACACACACACACACACACCGACAACACATAAACACACACACACCGACAACACACACACACACACAGACAACACACACACACACACACCGACAACACACACACACACACACCGACAACACACACACACCGACAACACACACACACACACCAACAACACACACACACACACACCGACAACACACACACACACACACACTGACAACACACACACACACCGACAACACAAACACACACCGACAACACACACACACACACACACACACACACACATTCACACACACCGACAACACACACCCACACATCGACAAAACACACACACACACACACACACCGACAACACATAAACACACACACACCGACAACACACACACAAAAACACTGACAACACACACACACACACACCGACAACACACACACACACACCGACAACCACACACACACACACCACACAGACACACCCACACACACACACACACACCGACAACACACACACACACACCGACAACACACACACACACAAACAACACACACACACACAACACACACACACACACACCGACAACACACACACACACACACACACACACACACCGACAACACACACACACACACACCGACAACACACACACACACACCGACAACACACACACACACACACACCGACAACACACACACACCGACAACACA